>NW_022169748.1:0-266763 GCF_008728515.1 Papio anubis | reverse complement strand
CTCATAGAGTTAAATCATTCTTTGGATTGAGCAGTTTGAAATCACTGTTTCTGTGGAACCTGAGAAAGGACATTCTAAATATGCTAAAAAGAAATACTCTCCGACAGAAACCAGAAGGAAACTTTCTGTGAAACTGCTCTAGATCACATGAATTCCACTCGCACAGTTAAGCTTCTGTTTTCATTGAGCAGTATTTTAGCACTGTTTTAGGTAAGTCAGCTAAGGGATACTTGGGAATGCTTTGAGGCTTATGGTGAAAACGAAAATATCTTCAGATAGATACTGGAGAGTAGATTTCCGAAGAGCTGCTATGTGACGTGTTCACTCCACTCACAGAGTTATACTTTTCTTCTCATAGAAGATTGGGGAATCCCGTTTGGAGAAAAAGCTACCAGGGAATATTTTGTAGTATATGGAAGGCTATAGTTGAAAAGGAAATATCCTCAGACAAAAACTGGAAAGAAGGTTTTTGTGAAACTGCTTTGTGATAGATATGACTATTCATTTCACATAGATAAAACTTTCTTTCTATTACTCAGTTTTGAAATGTCGTTATGGACGGTCTCGCGAAGGGACATTCGGGAGCACATTGAGGCCTGTGGGGAAATAGGAAATATCTTCAGATAAAAGCTGGAGAGAAGCTTTCTGAGAAAGTAATTTGTGATGTGTACCTTCCTCTCAGGGAGTTATACCTCTTTTCTCATAAGGCAGTGTCTGAACACTGTGTCTGAAAAACTGAAAATGTGATATTTTGCTGCGCATTGAAGAATATGGGAATAAGTGAAATAACCTGAAATAAAACCCAGAAAGAAGTGTTCCAGGAACTGCTCTCTGACGTGTGCATTCATTTCAGATATTTAAAGCTTACACTACGTTGCCTAGTTTGGAAACTCTGTCTTTGAGAAATCTGTAAAGGGATATTAAGTGACTCCCGGAGTCTTGTGGTGAGAATGGAAACGTCTTCTGATGAAAACTGGAGAGAAGTTTTTGGAGCAACTGCTTCATGATGTGTGTATTCACCTCATAGAGTTAAATCATTCTTTGGATTGAGCAGTTTGAAATCACTGTTTCTGTGGAACCTCAGAAAGGACATTTGGGATGGCTCTGAAGAATATGCTGAAAAAGAAATACCCCCCGATAAAACCCAGAAGGAAACTTTCTGTGAAACTGCTCTAGGTCACGTGAAGTCCACTTGCACAGTTAAGTTTCTGTTTTCATTGAGCAGTATTCTAACACTGTTTTAGGTTAGTCACCTAAGGGATACTCGGGAGCGCCTTGAGGCTTAAGGTGAAAACCGAAATATCTTCAGATAGATTCTGGAGAGAAGATTTCTGAGGAGCTGCTTTGTGATGAGTGCATTCCACTCACAGAGCTATACTTTTCTTCTCATAGGGGATTGAGGAATCCCGTTGGGAGGAAAAGATATCAGGGGATATTCAGGAGTATATGTATGGCTAAAGTGAAAAGGAAAAGAGCCTCAGAAAAAAATTGGAAAGAAGCTTTCTCTGAAACTGCTTTGGATATATATGTCTATTCATTTCACATAGATAAAAATTTCTTCCTCTTAAGCAGTTTTCAGACGGCATCATGGACGGATTCGCGAAGGGACGTTTGGGTGCACATTCAGGCCTGTGGGAAAATAGGAAATATATTCAGGTAAAAACTGGAGAGAAGGTTTCTGAGAAACTGCTTTGTGATGTGTGCATTCCACTCGAGGAGTTTTACCTCTTTTCTCATAGGGCAGTGTTTGAACACTCTTCCTTTAAAACTGAAAAATTGATACTATCCAGCACATTGAAGACTATGGCACAAAGTGAAATATCCTGAAATAAAAGCCAGAAACAAGCATTCCAAGAAACTGCTCTCTGCAGTGTGCATTTATTTCAGAGATTTAAAGCTTACCCTACGTGGCTCAGATTGGAAGCTCTGTCTTTGAGGAATGTGTGAAGAGATGTTGAGTGGTGCCTGGAGGCTTGCGGTGAGAAAGGAAACACCTTTCAATGAAAGCTTTAGAGAAGCTTTTGGAGCAACTCCTTTGGGATGTGTGTGTTCATCTCTTAGAGGTTAATCATTCTTTTGATAGAGCAGTTTCAAATCACTCTTTTTGTGGAACCTGAGAAATGACATTTGGGATCGCACTTAAGGATGTGCTGAAAAAGAAATACCCTCCAATGAAAACCAGAAGGAAACTTTCTGTGAAGTTGCTCTAGGTCATGTGAATTCCACTCGCACAGTTCTATTTCTGTTTTCATTGAGCAGTATTCAAACACTGTTTAAGGTTAGTCAGGTAAGTAATACTCGGGAGAGTTTTGAGGCTTTGATGAAAACGGAAATATCTTCAGATAGATACAGGAGAGAAGATTTCTGAGGAGCTGCTTTGTGAAGTGGGCATTCCACTCACACAGTTTTGTTTTCTTCTTATAGTGGATTGGGGAATCCCGCTTGGTGAAAAAGCTACCAGGGGACATTTGGGATTATAGGGACAACTATGGTGAAAAGGAAATATTCTCACTGGAAGGAAGCTTTTTGTGAAACTGCATTGTAATGTATATGTCTATTTATCTCACATAGATAAAACTTTCTTTCTATTACGCAGTTTTGAAACTGCATTATGGACGGATTAGCGAAGGGACATTCAGGAGCACCTGCAGTCCTGTGTGGAAACATGATATCTCCAGATAAACTGGAGAGAAGCTTTCTGAGAAACTGCTTTGTGATGTGTGCATCCCACTCAGGGAGTTATACCTCTTTTCACATAAGGCAGTGTTTGAACATTGTTCCTGTAAAACTGAAAAAGTGAGATTTTGCAGTGCATTGAAGACTATGGCGAAAAGTGAACTATGCCAAAATAAAATCCAGAAAGAAGAGTTCCAAGAAACTGCTCTCTGACGTGTGCACTCATTTCAGAGAGTTAAAGCTTACACTACGTTGCCCAGTTTGGAAACTCTGTCTTTGAGATATCTGGGAACTGATATTAAGTGGAGCACAGAGGCTTGTGGTGAGAAAGGAAATGTCTTCCGATGAAAACTGGAGAGAAGCTTTCAGAGCATATGCTTTGTCATGTGTGTATTCATCTCATAGAGTTAAATCATTGTTTGGATTGAGCAGTTTGAAATCACTGTTTCCGTGGACCCTGAGAAAGGACATTTGGGAACGCTCTTAAGTATACGCTGAAAAACAAACACCCTCTGATAGAAACCACAAGGAAGCTTTCTGTGAATCTGCTCTAAGTCATGTGGGATGCACTCGTGCATTTAAGCATCTGTTTTCATTGAGCAGTATTCTAACACTGTTTTAGGTTAGTCAGCCAATGAATACTCAGGAGTGCTTTGATCCTTACGGTGAAAATGGAAATATCTTCAGATACATACTGGAGGGAAGATTTCCAAGGAGCTACTTTGTGACGTGTGCATTCCACTCACAGAGTTATACTTTTCTTTTCACAGAGGATTGGGTAACCCTGTTTGGAGAAAAAGGTACCAGGGGATATTCAGGAGTATACGGTTGGCTAAGGTGAAAAAGGAAATATCCCCAGACCAAAACTGGAAAGAAGCTTTCTGTGAAACTGCTTTGTGATAGATATGTCTATTCATGTCACATAGGTAAAACTTTCATTCTATCATGCGGCTTTGAAACTGTGTCATGTACAGATTTGAGAAGTGAATTTTGGGAGTACAGTCAGGCCAGTGGGATAATACGAAATATCTTCAACTAAAAACTGGAGAGAAATTATCTGAGAAACTGCTTTCTGAGGTGTGAATTTCACTCAGGGACGTATACATCTTTTCTCGTAAGGCAGTGTTTGAACACTGTTCCTGTAAAACTGAAAAAGTGATATTTTGCAGCGCATAGAAGACTAGGGCAAAAAGTGAAAATTTGGAAACAAAACCAGAAAGAAGCATTGCATGAAACTGCTCTCTGACGTGTGCATTCATTTCAGGGAGTTAAAGCTTACACTACGTTGTACAGTTTGGAAACTCTGTCTTTGAGGAATCTGTGAAGGGATATAAAGTGGCTCATGGAGGTTTGTGCTGAGAAAGGAAACGTCTTCTGATGAAAACTGCAGAGAAACTTTCGGAGGAACTACTTTGTGATGTGTGTATTCATCTCATAAAGTTAAATCATTCTGTGTATTCAGCAGTTTGAAATCAGTGTTTCTGTGGAACTTGAAAAAGGACATTTGGGAACACTCTTAAGAATATGCTTAAAAGGAAATACCCTCCGATAAAACCCAGAAGGAAACTTTCTGTGAAACTGCTCTAGGTCACATGAAGTCCACATGACCTAGAAACGTGTCTGAGGATATATCCTCAGACAAAAACTGGAAAGAAGCTCTCTGTGAAACTGCTTTGTGATAAATATGTCTATTCATCTCACATAGATAAAACTTCCTTTCTATTAAGCAGTTTTGAAACTGTGTCAAAAATGGATTCGCGAAGGGAGATTCAGGAGCACATTCAGGCCTGTGAGGAAATAGGAAATATTTTCAGAGAAAAACTGAAGAGAAGCTTCCTAAGAAACTGCTTTGTGATGTGTGCATTCCACTCAGGGAGTTATACCTCTTTTTTCATAAGGCAGTGTTTGAACACTGTTCCTGTAAAACTGAAAAAGTGATATTTTGCAGCACATTGAAGACATTTGAAAAAAAGCTACCATGGACATTCGGGATTATTTGGACTGTTATGGTGAAGAAAGAAATATTCTCAGACAAAAACTGGAAAGAAGCTTTCTGTGAAACTGCTTTGTGATAGATATCTCTATTCATCTCACATAGATAAAACTTTCTTTCTAATACGCAGTTTTGAAACTGCGTCATGTATGGATTCCCGAAGGGACATTTGGGAGCACATACATGCCTCTGGGGAAAAAGGAGATATCTTCAGGTAAAAACTGGAGAGAAGCTTTCTGAGAAACTGCTTTGTGATGCGTGCATTCCACTCGAAGTTATACCTCTTTTCTCATAAGGCTGTGTTTCAACACTGTTTCTGCAAAATGGAAAAAGTGACACTTTGCAGCGCCTTGAAGACTACGGTGAAAAGTCAAATATCCGGAATAAAACCTAGAAAGAAGCATTCCAAGAAACTGCTATCTGACGTGTGCATTCATTTGAGAGAGTTAAAGCTTACACTACGTTGCCCAGTTTGGAAACTCTGTCTTTGAGTAATCTGTGAAGGGATATTAAATGGCACCCAGAGGCTTGCAGTGAGAAAGGAAATGCCTTCCGATGAAATCTGGAGAGAAGCTTTCAGAGCAACTGCTTTGTGCTGTGTGTGTTCATCTCATAGAGATAAATCATTCTTTGGATTGAGCAGTTTGAAATCAGTGTTTCTGTGGAACTTGAGAAAGAATATTTGGGGATGCTCTTAAGAATATGCTGAAAAAGAAATACCCTCCAATAAAAACCAGAAGGAATCTTTCTGTGAAACTGCTATAGGTTATTTGAGGTCCGCTCACAGAGTTAAGCTTGTTTTTTCATTGAACAGTATTCTAACACTGTTTACGTTTAGTCAGCTAAGAGATAATAGGGAACGCATTGAGGCTTATGGTGAAAATGGAAATATCTTCAAATAGATACGGAGAGAAGATTTCCAAGAAACTGCTTTGTGACATGTGCATTCCACTCACAGAGTTATACCTTTCTTCTTATAGAGGATTGGGTAATCTGGTTTGGAGTAAATGCTATCAGGAGACATTCGGGAGTATATGAATGGCTATGGAGAAAAAGGAAATATCCTCTGACAAAAACAGGAAAGAAGCTTTCTGTGTAACTGTTTGGTGATAGATATGACTATTCATCTCACATAAATAAAACTTTCTTTCTATTACACAGTTTTGAAACTGCCTCATGGACGGATTTGTGAAGAGACATTCAGGAGCACATTCAGGAATGTGGGGTAATAGGAGATTTCTTCAGATAAAAAATGGATAGAAGCTTTCTGAGAAACTGCTTTGTGATATGCGCATTCCACTCAGTGAGTTACACCTCTTTTCTCATAAGGCAGGTTTGAACACTGTTCTTGTAAACCTGAAAAATTGATATTTTGCGGTGCATTGAAGACTATGGCAAAAAGTGAAATGTCGTGAAATAAAACACAGAAAGAAGTGTTCCAAGAAACTGCTCTCTGACTAGTTCATTCATTTCAGGGAGTTGAAGCTTAAACTACGTTGCCCAGTTTGGAAACTCTGAGGAATCTGTGAGGAGATACTAGTAGCCCCTGGAGGCTTATGGTGAGAAAAGTAACGTCTTCTGATGAAAACTGGACAGAAGCTTTCTGAGAAACTGCTTTTTGATGTGAGCATTCCACTCAGGGACTTATACCTTTTTCTCATAAGTCAGTGTTTGAACACTGTTCCTGTAAAACTGAAAAAGTATTATTTTGCAGCGCGTTGAAGCCTATGGTGGAAAGTGAAATATCATGAAATAAAACCCAAAATGAAGCGTTCCAAGAAACTGCTCTCTGACATGTGCATTCATTTCAGAGAGTTAAAGTTTACACTATTTTGCAAAGTTTGGAAACTCTGTCTTTGAGGAATCTGTGAAAGGATATTAAGTGGCGCCTGGAAGGTTGAGGTGCGAAATGAAACATCTTTCAATGAAAACTGGAGAGAAGCTGTCGGAGCAGCTGCCTTGTGATGTGTGTATTCATCTCATAAAGTTAAATCATTCTTTGGATTGAGCAGTTTGAAATCACTGTTTCTGTTGAAGCTGACAAAGGACATTTGGGAATGCTCTTAAGAATATGCTGAAAAAGAAATACCCGCCAGTCAAAATCAGAAGGAAACTTTCTATGAAACTGCTGTAGGTCATGTGAAGTCCACTCGCACAGTTAAGTTTCTGTTTTCATTGAGCCGTATTCTAGGACTGTTTTAGGTTAGTCAGCTATGAAATACTTGGGAGCGCTTTCAGGTTTATGGTTAAAATGGAAATATTTTCAGATAGATACTGTAGAGAAGATTTCTGAGGAGCTGCTTTGTGACGTGTGCATTCCACTCACAGAGTTATACTTTTCTTCTCATAGAGGATTGGGGAATCGCATCTGGAGAAAAAGCTACCAGGGGACATTTGGGAGTTTATTGGCCGTTATGGTGAAAAAGGAAATATCCTCAGACAAAGTGGAAACAAGCTTTCTGTGAAAGTGCTTTGAAAAAGATATGTCTATTCATCTCACATACATAAAATTTTCTTTATATTACGCAATTTTGAAACTGCATCATGGATGGATTCGCAAAGGGGATTTCTGGAGCACATTCAGGCCTACAATGAAAAAGGAGATACCTTCAGCTAAAAACTGGAGAGAAGCTTTCTGAGAAACTGCTTTGCAATGTGTGCATTCCACTCAGGGAGTTATATCTCTTTTCTCATAAGCAGTGTTTGAACACTGTTCCTGCAAACTGAAAATGTGATATTTTGCACCACATTGAAGACTATGGCGAAAAGTTAAATATCCTGAAATAAAACCCAGAAAGAAGCCTTCCAAAAAACTGCTCTCTGTCGCGTGCATTTATTTCAGAGAGTTAAAGCTTACACTACATTGCCCAGTTTGGAAACTCCATCTTTGAGGTATCTGTGAAGGGATATTAAGTGGTGCTCGGAGGCTTTTGGTGAGAAAGGAAATGTCTTCCGATGAAAACTGGAGACAAGCTTTCAGAGCAACTGCTTTGTGATGTGTGTTTTCATCGCATAGAGTTAAATCATTCTGTGGATTGAGCAGTTTGAAATCACTGTTTCTGTGGAACCTCAGAAAGGACATTTGGGAACGTTCTTAAGAATATGCTGAGAAAGAAATACCATTTGATAAAAACCATAAGAAAGTGTTCTAGGTCACGTGAAGTCCACTCACACAGTTAAGCCTGTGATTTCATTGAACAGTATTCTAACACTGTTTTAGGTTACTCAGCTAAGGGATACTCGGGACCGCTTGAAGATTACAGTGAAAACAGAAATATTTTTCAGATAGATACTGGAAAGAATATTACCGAGGAGCTGCTTTGTGACGTGTGCATTCCACTCACAGAGTTATACTTTTCTTCTCATAGAGGATTGGGGAATCACGTTTGGAGAAAAAGCTACCAGGGGGCATTCGGGAGTATATGGATGGCTATGGTGAAAAAGGGATGTATCCCTATACAAAAACCGGAAAAAAGCTTTCTCTGAAACTGCTTTGTGATAGATATGCCTATTCATCTAACATAGATAAAACTTATTTATATTATGCAGTTTTGAAACTGAGTCATGGAGGGATTCACAAAGGGACATTCGGCAGCACATTCAGGCGTGTGGGGAAATAGGAGATATCTCCAGATAAAAACTGGAGAGAAGCTTTCTGAGAAACTACTTTGTGATGTGTGCATTCCACTCAGGGAGTTATACCTCTTTTCTCATAAGGCAGTGTTGGAACACTGTTCCTGTAAAATTGAAAAAGTGATATTTTGCCACGCATTGAAGACTATGGTGAAAAGTGAAATGTCCTGAAATAAAACCCAGAAAAAAGAATTCCAAGAAACTGCTCTTTGACGTGTGCATTCATATCAGAGAGTTAAAGCTTACACTATGTTACCCAGGTTGGAAACTCTGTCTTTAAGGAATTTGTGAAGGGATATTAAGTGGTGCCCGGAGGCTTGTGGTGAGACAGGAAATGTCTTCCAATGAAAACTGGAGAGAAGGATTCTGAGTAACAGTTATGTGATGTATGTATTCATCTCATAGAGTTAAATCATTCTTTGGATTGAGAAGTTTGAAATCACTGTTTTTGTGGAACCTGAGAAAGGACACTTGGGAACAGTTTTAGGAATATGCTGAAAAAGAAATACCCTGCGATAGAAACCAGAAGGAAACTTTCTGTGAAACTGCTCTAGGTACATGAATTCCACTCACACAGTTAAGCTTCTGTTTTCATTGAACAGTATTCTAACACCATTTTAGGTTACTCAGCTAAGGGATTCTCGAGAGTACTCTTAGGCTGTTGGTGAAAACAGAGATATCTTCAGAGAGATACTGGAGAGAAGATTTCTGAGGAGCTGCTTTTTGACGTCTGCATTCCACTCACAGAGTTATACTTTTGTTCTCATAGAGGACTGGGAAATCCCATTTGGAGAAAAAGCTACAAGGAGACATTAGCGAGTATATGGACAGCTATGGTGAAAAAGAAAATATCCTCAGACAAAAAGTGGAAAGAAGCTTTCTGTGACACTGCTTTGTGATACATATGTCTATTCATCTCACATAGATAAAACTTTATTTCTATTATGCAATTTTGAAACTTTGTCTTGGACACATTTGTGAACAGGCATTCGGGAGCCCATTCAGATCTAAGAGGAAAAAGGAGAGATCTTCAGATAAACACTGGAGAGAAGTTTTCTGAGAAACTATTTTGTGATGTAAGCATTCCACTCAGGGAGTTATAGCTCTTTTCTCACAAAGCAGTGTTTGAACACTGTTCCTATAACACTGAAAAAGTGATATTTTGCAGCGCATTGAAGACTCTGGTGAAAGGTGAAAATCCGGAAATGAAACCCAGAAAGAAGTGTTGCACGAAACTGCTCTCTGACGTGTGTATTCATTTCAGCGAGTTAAAGCTTACACTACGTTGCCCAGTATGGAAACTCTGTCTTTGAGGAATCTGTAAAGGTATATTAATGGCGCCTGGAGGATTGTGGTGAGAAAGGAAACGTCTTCTGATGAAAACTGGAGAGAAGGATTCTGAGCAACAACATTGTGATGTATGCATTCAGCTCATAGAGTTAAATCATTCTTGGATTGAGCAGTTTGAAATCACTGTTCCTGTGGAACCTGAGAAAGGACATTTTGGAACATGCTTAGGAATATGCTGATAAAGAAATACCCTCCGATAAAAACCAGAAGGAGCTTTCTGTGAAACTTCTCTAGGTCACGTGAAGTCCACTTGCATAGTTAAGCTTCGGTTTTCGTTGAGCAGTATTCTAACACTGTTTTTGGTTAGTCAGCTAAGGGATACTCATTAGCATTTGAGGCTCCTATGAAAATGGAAATATCTTCAGATAGATATTGGAGAGAAGATTTCCGAGGAGCTGCTTTGTGACGTGTGCACTCCACTCACAGAGTTATATTTTTCTTCTCTGAGAGGATTGGGGAATCCCATTTGCAGAAAAAGCTACCAGGGGACATTCAGAAGTATATGGGTGGCTACAGTGAAAAAGGAAGTATCCTCAGACAAAAACTGAAAAGAAGCTTTATGTGAAACTTCTTTGTGGTACATATGTCTATTCATCTCACATAGATCAAACTTCCTTTCTATTATGCACTTTTGAAAATTCGTCATGGACGGATTCGCAAAAGGACATTTGGGAGCACTTTCGGGCCTGTGGGGAAATAGGAGATAACTTCAGATAAATACTTAAGAGAAGTTTTCTGAGGAACTGCTTTCTAATGTGTACATTCCACTCAGGGAGTTATACCTCTTTTCTCATAAGGCAGTATTTGAACACTGTGCCTGTAAAACTGAAAAAGTGATATTTTGCAGTGCACTGAAGACTATGGCAAAAAGTGAAATGTCCTGAAATAAAACCAAGAAAGAAGCGCTCCAAGAATCTGTTCTCTGACGTGTGCATTCATTTCAGAGCGTTAAAGCTTACACTATGTTGCCCAGTTTGGAAACTCTGTCTTTGAGGAATCAGTGAAGGGATATTAAGTGGTGCCCAGAGGCCTGTGGTGAGACAGGAAACATCTTCCGATGAAAACTGGAGAGAAGCTTTCAGAGAAACTGCTTTGTGATGTGTGTATTCATCTCATAGAATTAAATCATTCCTTGGATTGAGCAGTTTGAAATCACTGTTTGTGGAACCTGAGAAAGGACATTTGGGAACGCTTTTAGGAATATGCTGAAAAAGAAATACCCTGCGATAGAAACCAGAAGGAAACTTTCTGTGACACTGCTCAAGGTCACATGAACTTCACTCACATAGTTAATCTTCTGTTTACATTGAGCAGTATTCTAACACTCTTTTAGGTTAGTCAGCTAAGGGATACTTTGGAGCACTCTGAAGCTTATGGTGAAAACGAAAATGTCTTCAGATAGATACTGGAGAGAAGATTTCTGAGGAGCTGCCTTGTGATGTGGACATTTCACTCTCAGAGTTATACTTTTCTTCTGAAAGAGGATTGGGGAATCCCGTTTGGAGAAAACGCTACTGGGAACATTCGGGAGTATATGGATGGCTATGGTGAAAAAGTAAGTATCCTCAGGCAAATACTGGAAAGAGGCTTTCTGTGAAATTGCTTTGTGATCAATACGTCTATTCATCTCACATAGATAAATCTTTCTTTCTATTACGCAGATTTGAAGTTGCATCACGGACGGATTCGCGAAGGGACATTCAGCAGCACATTCAGGCCTGCGGAGTAATAGGAAATATCTCCAGATAAACACGGGAGAGAAGTTTTCTGAGAAACTGCTTTGTGATGTGTGCATTCCACTCAGGGATTTTTACCTCTTTTCTCATAAGGCAGTGTTTGAACACTGTTCCTGTAGAACTGAAAATGTGATACTTTGCAGTGCATTGAAGACTATGGCAAAAAATGAAATATCCAGGCCAGGCGCGGTGGCTCAAGCCTGTAATCCTAGCACTTTGGGAGGCCGAGACGGGCGGATCACGAGGTCAGAAGATCGAGACCATCCTGGCTAACACGGTGAAACCCCGTCTCTACTAAAAAATACAAAAAACTAGCCGGGCAAGGTGGCGGGCGCCTGTAGTCCCAGCTACTCGGGAGGCTGAGTCAGGAGAATAGCGTAAACCCGGGAGGCGGAGCTTGCAGTGAGCTGAGATCCGGCCACTGCACTCCAGCCCGGCCGACAGAGCCAGACTCTGTCTCAAAAAAAAAAAAAAAAAAAAAAAAGAAATATCCTGACTAAAACCCAGGAAGATTCATTCCAAGAAACTGCTCTCAGATATGTGCATTCACTTCACAGAGTTAAAGCGTACTCCACATTGCCCAATTTGCAAACTCAGTCTTTGAGGAATATGCGAAGGGATATTAAGTGGTGCCCCAGAGGCCTGTGGTGAGCAAGGAAATGTCTTCCCATGATAACTGGAGAGAAGCTTTCTGAGCAACTTCTTTGTGATGTGTGTATTCATCTCATAGAGTTAAACCATTCCTTGGGTTGAGCAGTTTGAAATCCCTTTTTCTGTGGTATCTCAGGAAGGACATTTGGGATCATTCTTTGGAATATGCAGAAAGAAATATCCTCAGATGAAAACCAGAAGGAAGCTTTCTGTGAAGTGGCTGTGTTGTGTGAATTTCTCTCACTCAGTTAAACTTCCCTTTTCATTGAAGAATTGTCTAACACTGTTTATCTTTAGCGTGCGAAGGGATATTCAGAAGCACTTTGAGTCTTACAGTGACAAAGGAAATGTGTTCAGATAGCAAATGGAGAGAAGCTTTCTGAGGAATCGCTTTGTGACATGTGCATTTCACTCACAGAATTATACTTTCCTTCTCATAGAGGATTGGGGAATGCCTTTTGGAGGAAAAGCTACCAAGGGACATTCGGGACTATAGGGACAGCTATGGTGAAAAAGGAAATATCCTGAGACAAAAACTGAAAAGAAGATTTCTGTGAAACTGCTTTGTGATAGATACGTTTATTCATCTCACATAGATAAAACTTTCCTTATATTATGAAGTTTGGAAACTCCGTCATAGACGGATCCACGAAGGAGTGTTTGGGAGCATACTCAGGCCTACAGTGAAAAAGGAGATATCTTCAGATTAAAAGTGGATAGAAGCTTTCTGAGAAACTGCTTTGTGATGTGTACATTCCACTCAGGGAGTTATACCTCTTGTCTCATAACGCAGTGTTTGAACTCTGTTCCTATAAAACCAAAAAAGTAATATTTCAGAGTGCCTGGAAAACTATGGTGACAAGTGAACTATCCTGAAAAAATACCCAGAAAGAAGTGTTCCAAGAAACTGCTCTCTGACGTGTGCCTTCACTTCAGAGAGTTAAAGCTTACTCTACATTTCGTAGTTTGAAAAGTCAGTCTTTGAAGATTCTGCGATGGAATATTAAGTGGCAACCGGGTACTGTGACGAGTAAGGAAATATCTTCCGTTGAAAACTGGAGGGATGCTTTCTGAGCAACTGCTTTGTGATGTGTGGATTCATCTCACAGAGTTACATCATTCTTTGGATTGAGCAGTTTGAAATCACTCTTTCGTGGAACCTGAGAAAGGACATTTGGGAACGCTCTTAAGAATGTGCTGAAAAGGAAATACCCTCCGATAAAAACCAGAAAAATCTTTCTGTGAAAGAGCTCCATGTCATGTGAATGCCACTCACACAGTTAAGCTTCCATTTTCATTGAGCAGTATTCTAACACTGTTTTAGGTTAGTCAGCTAAGGGATACTTGGGAGCACTTTGAGGCTTATGGTGAAAATGGAAACATCTTCAGAGAGATCCTGGAGAGAAGTTTTCCGAGGAGCTGCTTTGTGATGTTTGCACTCCACTCAAAGAGTTATACATTTCTTCTCATAGAGGACTGGGGATCTCGTTTGGAGAAAATGCTACCAGGGGACATTCGGGAGTGTATGGACAGCTATGGTGAAAAAGGAAATATCCTGAGACAAAAACTGGAAAAAGCTTTCTGTGAAACTCCTTTGTGATAGATATGTCTGTTAATCTCACATAGATAAAACTTTCTTTCTATTTCGCACTTTTGAAACTACGTCATGGAAGGATCCACGAAGGGATATTCGGGAGCACATTCGGGCCTTTGGGGAAATAGGAGATATCTTCAGATAAAAACTGGAGAGAAGCTTTCTGAGAAACTACTTTGTGATGTGTGCATTCCACTCAGGGAGCTATACCGTTTTTTTCATAAGGCAGTGTTTGAACACTGTTCCGGTAAAACTGAAAAAGTGATATTTTGCAGCGCATTGAAGACTATGGCGAAAAGTGACATATCTTGAAATAAAACCCTGAAACAAGGGTTCCAAGAAACCGATCCCTGACGTGTGCATTCATTTCAGAGTGTTAAAGCTTACACTACGTTGCAAAGTTTGGAAACTCTGTCTTTGAGGAATCTGTGAAGGGATATTAAGTGGCGCCCAGAGGCTTCTCGTGAGAAAGGAAACGTCTTCCGATGAAAACTGGAGAGAAGCTTTCAGAGAAACTGCTTTGTGATGTTTGTATTCTTCTCATAGAGTTAAATCATTCTTTGGATAGAGCAGTTTGAAATCACTGTTTCTGTGGAACCTGAGAAAGAACATTTGGGAACGCTCTTAGGAATATAAAGAAAAAGAAATACCATCCGATAGAAACCAGAAGGAAAATTTCTGTGAAAATGCTCTAGGTCACGTGAATTTCACTTGCACATTTAAGCTTCTGTTTTCATTGAGCAGCATTTTAACACTGTTTTAGGTTAGCTAAGGTATACTTGTCAGTAGTTTGGGACTTATGGTGAAGAAGGAAATGCCTTCAGATAGATACTGGAGAGAATATTTCCAAGGACCTGCTTTGTGACGTGTGCATTCCACTCACAGAGTTATTCCTTTCTTCTCATAGACGATTGAGGAATCCCATTTGGAGAAAATTCTACTAGGGGGCATTCGGGTGTATATGGACGGCTATGGTGAGAAAGTAAGTATCCTCAGACAAAATCTGGAAAGAAGCTTTCTGTGATACTGCTTTGTGTTTGATATGTTTATTCATCTCACATAGATATAACTTTCTTTTTATTACGCAGTTTTGAACTGCATCATGGACGGGTTCATGAAAGAATATTCGGGAGCACATTCAGGCCTATGGGGAAATACGAGATAATTTCAGATAAAAACTGGAGAGAAGCATTCTGAAAAACTCCTTTGTGATGTGTGTATTCCACTCAGGGAGTTATACTTCTTTTCTCATAAGGCAGTGTTTGAACACTGTTCCTGTAAAACTGAAAAAGTGAGATTTTGCAGCTCATTGAACTCTATGGTGAAAAGTGAAATATCCTGAAATAAAACCCAGAAAGAAGTGTTCCAAGAAACTGCTCTCTGACGTGTTCATTCATTTCAGAGAGTTAAAGCTTACACTACGTTGCCCAGTTTGGAAACTCTGTATTTTAGGAATCTGTGAAGGGATATTAAGTTTTCCATGGAGGTTTGTGGTGAGATAGGAAACGTCTTCTGATGAAAACTGGAGAGAAGCTTCCGGAGCCACTACTTTGTGATGTGTGTATTCATCTCATAGAGTTAAATCATTCTTTGGATAGAGCAGTTTGAAATCACTGTTTCTGTGGAACCTGAGAAAGGACATTTTGGAACGCTCTTAAGAATATGTTGAAAAAGAAATACCCTCCAATAACAACCAGAAGGAAACTTTCTGTGAAACTGCTCTAAGTCATGGGAATTACACTTGCACAATTAACCTTCTGTTTACATTAAGCAGTATTCTAACACTGTTTTAGGTTTCTCAGCTGAGGGATACTCGGGAGTGCTTTGAGGTTTCCGTGAAAACGGAAATATCTTCAGATAGATACTGGAGGGAAGATTTCCGAGGAGCTGCTTTGTGACGTATGCATTCTACTCACAGAGTTATACTTTTCTTCTTATAGAGGATTGGGGAATCCTGTCTGCAGAAAAAGCTACCAGGGGACATTCGGGAGTATATGGATGGCTATGCTGGAAAAGTTAATCTCCTCAGACAAAAACTGGAAAGAAGCTTTCCGTGAAACTGCTTTGTGATAGATATGTCTATTCATTTCTAAGAGATAAAACTTTCTATAACGCAGTTTTGAAACTGCGTCATGGACGAATTCGCGAAGAGACATTTGGGAGCACATTCAGGACTGTGGGAAAATAGGACATAACTTCAGATAAAAACTGGAGAGAAGGTTTCAGAGAAACTGCTTTGTGATGTGTGTATTGGACTCAAAGAGTTAAACTACTGTTTGGATTGAGCAGTTTGAAATCACTGTTTGTGTGTAATCTGAGGAAGGACATTTGGGAATGCTCCTTGGAATATGGAGATAGAAATATCCTCAGGGAAATCCAGAAAGGTGCTTTCTGTGAAACTGCTCTGTGTCTTTTTAATTCCTCTCGCTCAGTTTTAACTCTGTTTTCATTGAGCAGTTTTCTGACCCTGTTTATGTTTAGCGTGTGAAGGGATATTCGGGACCACTTTGAGGGTTAGGTTGAAAAAGGAAATATGTTCAGACCGAAAATGGAGAGAAGCTTTCCGAGGAACTGCTTTGTGACATGTGTATTCCACTCACAGTGTTATACTTCTCTTCTCATACAGCATAACTGAAGACCTTTTGGAGAAAAAGGTACCAAGGGATACTTGGTAGCATATTGACGCAGATGGAGAAAGGAGAAATAGCCTCAGACAAAAACTGGAAAGAAGCTTTCTGTGAAACTGCTCTGTGCTATTTGTATTCACCTCACATAGATAAAGCTTTCTTTACATTACGCTGCTTGGAAACTCTGTCATGGATGGATCCGCGAAGGGACATTCAGGAGCACAGTCAGGACTATGGTGAAAGAAGAAATATCTAAAGTAAAAAGTGGAAAGAAGATTTCTGTGGATCTGCTTTTTGCAATGTCTATTCATTTCACATAGATAAAGCTTTCTTTAACTTATGCAGCTTGGAAACATTGTCATGGATGAATCGATGAAGGGACCTTCGGGAGCACATTCAGGACTATGGGGAAAGTCGAAATATCTTCTGACAAAAACCGGAGAGAAGCTTTCTGAGAAACTGCTTTGTTATGTGTGCATTCCACTCAGGGAGTTATACCTCTTTTCTCATAAGGCAATGTTTGGACACTGTTCCTGTAAAACCAAAAAAGTGATATTTCGGAGCGCATTGAGGATTATGGCGATAAGTGAAATATCCTCAAATAAAACCCAGAAGGAAGCCTTCCAAGAAACTGCTCTCTGATATGTGTTTTCATATGACAGAGATAAAACTTTCTCTACATTGCCCAATTTGTAAACTGCATCTTTGAGGAATCTGCAAAGGGATGTTAAGTGGCGCCCAGAGGCCTGTGGTGAGCAAGGAAATGTCTTCCCTTGAAAACTGGAGAGAAGCTTTCTGAACAACTGCTTTGTGATGTGTGTATTCATCTTGTAGAGCTAAATCATTCTTTCGATTGAGCAGTTTGAAATCACTGTTTCTGTTGAACCTGAGAAAGCAAAAATGGGAACGCTCTTTAGAATATGCTGAAAAACAAATACCTTCAGATAAAAACCAGAAGCAAGTTTCCTGTGAAACTGCTCTGTGTCGTGTGAATTCCACTCGCCCAGTTAAGCTTCACTTTTCATTGAGCAGTTTCCTAACACTGTTTATGTTTAGTGTGCGTAGTGATATTCGGGAACACTTTGAGGCTTACAGTGGAAAATGAAATATGTTCTGATAGAAACTGGAGTAAAGATTTCCGAAGTGCTGCTTTGTGACGTGTGCATTCCACTCACAGTGTTATACCTCTTCTCGAACAGCATCTAGGAAACCCTTTCTGTGAAACTGTTCTTATATATGTGTATTCATCTCACATAGATAAATCTTTCTCTACATTTCGCAGCTGGGAAACCCTGTCATGGATGGTTCCATGAAGGGATATTCGGGATCACATTCTGGCCTATGGTGAAAAAGGAAATATCATCAGATAAAAACTGGAGAGAAACTTTCTGAGAAAGTGCTTGGTGATGTGTGCATTCCACTCAGGGATTTATACCTTTCTTCTCATACGGCACTGTATGAACACTCTTTCTGTAAAAGTAAAAAAGTGATGTTCGGAGCATGTTGAAGACTATGGCAAAAAGTGAAATATCGTCCAATAAAACCCAGAAAGAAACATTCCAAGAAACTACTCTCTGACATGTCCATTCATTTCACAGAGTTAAAGCTTACTCTACATTTCCCATTTTGGAAAATCTATCTTTGAGGATTCTGTGAAGGGATGTTTAGTGGCAACAGGAAGACTGTGACGAGCAAGGAATTGTCTTCCATTGAAAATTGAAGAGAAGCTTTCTGAGCAACACTTTTGTGATGTTTGTATTCATCTCATGGAGTTAAACCATTCTTTTGATTGAGCAGTTTGAAATCACACTTCCTGTGGAATAGAGAAAGGACATTTGGGAACGCTCTTTAGAATATCCTGAAAAAGAAATAACCTCAGATAGAAACCAGAAGGAAGCTTTCTGTAAAACTGCTCTGTGTCATATGAATTCCACTCGCACAGTTAAGCTTCTGTTTTCATTCAGAAGTATTATAACACTGTTTTTGTTTAGTCTGCAAGGGGATATTCCGGAGCGCTTTAAGGCTTAAGGTGAAAAAGGAAATATCTTCAGATAGAAACTGGAGAGAAGCTTTCCGAGGAGCTTCTTTGTGACGTGTGTGTTCCACTCACAGAACTGTACCTTTCTTCTCATAGAGGATTTGGGAATCCCTTTTGGAGAAAAGGATACCAAGGGATATTCGGGAGTATATTTATAGTCTTCAATTCACTCCGAAATATCACATTTTCAGTTTTACAGGAAACGAGTTCAAACACTGTATTATGAGAAAAGAAGTATAACTCCCTGAGTGGAATGTCCACTTCACAAAGCAGTTTCTCACAAAGTTTCTCTCCAGTTTGTATCTGAGATATTTCCATTTTCAAAATCGTCTTGAATGTGCTCCCGAATGTCCCTTTGCAGATCCTTCCATGACAGAGTTTCCAAGCTGTGTAATGTAAAGAAAGCTTTATCTATGTGAGATGAATAAAAATTACAAAAAACAGATTCACAGAAAGCTTCTTTCCAGTTTTTCTCTGAGGATATTTCCTTTTTCATCATAGCCGTCCATATACACCCAAATGTCCCTTGGTATCTTTTTCTCCAAAAGACATTCCCCAATCCTTTATAAAAAGAGAGGCATAACACTGTGAGTAAAATGCACTGGTCACAAAACAGTTCCTCGGAAAGCCTCCCTCCAGTTTCTCTCTGAACATATTTCCTTTTTCACTGTAAGCCTCAAAGTACTCCCGAATATTCCTTCACATGCTAAACATAAAGTGTATTAGAAAAGTGCTCCACGAAAAGAGAAGATTAACTGAGTGAGTGGAATTCACACAACACATAGCAGTTTCACAGAAAGATTTCTTCTGGTTTTTATATGAGGATATTTCTTTCTCCATATTCTAAAGAGCATTCCCAAATGTCCTTCCTCACATTCCACAGAAACAGTTATTTCAAACTGCTCCTTCCAAAGGGTGATTTAACTCTATGAGATGAATACACCCATCACAAAGCAGTTGCTCAGAAAGATTCTTTCCAGTTTTCGAAGGAAGACATTTCCTGGCTCAACACAGTCCTCCGGGTGCCACTTAATGCAACTTCACGGATTCCTCAAAGAGAGACTTTCCAAACTCGGCAATGTAGAGTAAGCTTTAACTCTGTGAGGTGAATATATATCTCAGAGAACAGTTTCTTGGAAGGCTTATTTCTGGGTTTTATTTGAGGACAGATCACTTTTCCCCATAGTCTTCAATGCACTTCAAAATATAACATTTTTGGTTTAACAGGAACAGTGTTCAAACACTGCCTTATGAGAAAAGAGGTCTAACTCCCTGAGTGGAATGCACACATCAGAAAGCAGTTTCACATAAAACTTGTCTCCGGGTTTATCAGAAGATCTTTCCTTTTCACCATAGGCCTGAATGTGCTCCCGAATGTCCCTTTGTGATTCCGTCCATGACAGAGTTTCCAAGCTGCATAATGTAAAGAAAGCTTTATCTATGTGAGATGAATAAGCATAGCATAAAGCAGAATCACAGAAAGCTTCTTTCCAGTTTTTATCTGAACATATTTCCTTTTTCACCATAGTCCAGAATTTTCTCCTGAATATCCCACCACAGATCCGCCCATGACAGATTTTGCAAGCTGCATAATGTAAAGAAAGCTTTATCTATGTGAGATGAATACACATAGCACAGAGTAGTTTCACAGCAAGCTTCTTTCCAGCTTTTCCTTGAGGCTATTTCCCTTTTCACCATATTCATCAATATGCTCCCAATATCCCTTGTTACGTTTTTGTCCAAAAGGGTTTCCCTGATGCTGTATGATAAGAGAGGTGTAACATTGTGAGTGGAAATCACACGTCACTAAGCAGTTCCTCGGAAAGCTTCTCTCCAGTTTCTATCTGAACATATTTCCTTTTTCACGGTAAGCCTCAAATCCCTCTCGAATACCCCTTCGCACGCTACACATAAACCATGTTTGAAAACTGCTCACTGAAAAGAGAAGCTTAATTGAGTGAGAGGAATTCACAAGGCACAGAGCATTTTCACAGAAAGCTTTCTTCTGGTTTTTACCTGAGGATATTTCTTTCTCCAGATTCTAAAGAGCATTCCCAATGTCCTTCCTCAGATTCCACAGAAGCAGTGATTTCAAAGGCTTTATCCAAAGAATGGTTCATCTGTAGGAGATGGATACACACATCACAAAGCAGTTGCTCAGAAAGCTTCTCTCCCATTTCCATCGTAAGACAATTCCTTACTCACCACAAGCCTGGGCCGCCACTATATATTCCTTAGCAGATTCCTCAAAGACAGAATTTCCAAGCTGGGCAACGTAGAGTAATCTTTAACTCTGTGAAATGAATGCACATATCAAAGAGCAGTTTCTTGGAATGCTTCTT
This sequence comes from Papio anubis, assembly GCF_008728515.1. Taxonomy (NCBI): domain Eukaryota; kingdom Metazoa; phylum Chordata; class Mammalia; order Primates; family Cercopithecidae; genus Papio; species Papio anubis. The sequence continues at coordinate 246,123 of NW_022169748.1, read as the reverse complement.
CCTGGGTTTTACTTGAGGATATTTCACTTTTCGCCACAGTCTTCAATGATCTCTGAAATATCACTTTTTCGGTTTTATAGGAATGATATTCAAACACTGCCTTATGAGAAAAGAGGTATAACTCCCTGAGTGGAATGCACACTTCACACAGCAATTTCTAAGAAAGCTTCTCCCAATTTTTTGTCTGAAGATATTTCCTTTTTCACCATAGGCCTGAATGTGCTCCCGAATGTCCCTTTGCTGATTCTTCCATGATGGAGTTTCCAAACTGCGTAACACAAAGAAAGTTTTATCTATGTGAGATGCATAAACATATCACAAAACAGTTTCACACAAAGTTTCTTTCCAGTTTTTCTCTGAGGATATTTCCTTTTTCACCATAGCCGTCCATATACTCCCGAACGTCCCTTGGTGGCTTTTTCTCCAGAAGAGGTTCACCAATCCTCTAAGTGAAGAAATGTATATCTCTGTGAGTGGAATGCACATGTCACAAAGCAGCTCCTCGGAAAGCTTCTTCCCTGTTTCTGTCTGAAGATATTTCCGTTTTCACCATAAGCCTCAAAGTGCTAATGAATATCACTTCGCAGACTAAACAAAAACAGTGTAGAATACTGCTCAATAAAAAGAGAAGTGGAACTGTCTGAATGGAATTCACAAAACCAAGAGCAGTTTTAGAGAAAGCTTCCTTCTCGTTTTTATCTGAGGGTATTTCTTTTTCACCATATGCTAAAGACTGTTCCCAAATGGCCTTTCTCAAGTTCCAAAGAAACAGTGATTTCAAACTGCTCAATCCAAAGAATGATTTAACTCTATTAGATGAATGAACACATCACAAAGCAGTTGCTCAGAAAGCTTCTCTCCAGTTTTCAATGAAAGACATTTCCTTGCTCATCACAGGCCTCCAGGCGACACTTAATATCCATTTGCAGATTCCTCAGAAACAGGGTTTCCACACTGGGCAATGTAGAGTAAGATTTCACTCTATGAAATGAATGCACATTTTTTTTTTTTTTTTTTTTTTTTTTTTTTTTCTGGGTTTTATTTGAGAATAGTTCAATTTTCGCCGTAGTCTTCAATGCGCTCTGAAATATTACTTTTTCAGTTTTACAGGAACCATGTTTCAAACACTGCCTTATGAAAAAAGAGGTATAATTCCCTGAGTGCAATGTACACATCACAAAGCAGTTTCTGAGAATGCTTCTCTCCACTTTTTATCTGAAGATATTTCCATTTTCACCATAGTCCTGAATGTGCTCCCCAATGTCCCTTCAGGGATCCGTCCAAGACAGAGTTTCCAAGCTGTGTAATGTACACAAAGCTTTTTCTATGTGATGTGAATACAGATATCACAGAGCAGTTCCATAGAAGCTTCTTTCCAGTTTTTTTCTGAGACTCCTTTCCTTTCCACCGTAGGTGTCAATATGCTCCTGGATAACACTTGGTATCTTATTTTCCAAAAGGGTTTCCCCGTTGCTGTATGAGAAGAGACGGACAATACTGTGAGTGAAATGCACACGTCACAGAGCAGTTCCTTGAAAAGCTTCTTTCTAGTTTCCATCTGTACATATTTCCTTTCTTACTGTAAGACTCAAAACACTTCCGAATATCCCTTCGCACACTAAACATAGACAGGGTTAGAAAACTCTTCAATGAAATGGGAAGCTTAACTGAGTGAGAGGAATTTACATAATACATAGCAGTTTCACAGAAAGCTTCCTTCTGATTTTCATCAGAGGATATTTATTTCTGCATATTCCAAAGAATGGTCCCAAATGTCCTTCCTGAGATACCACAGAAACAGTGATTTCAAACTACTCAATACAAGCAATGGTTTTACACTATGAAATGAATACACACATCACAAAGCAGTAGCTCAGAATGCTTCTCTCCAGTTTTCATGGGAAGACATTTCCTTGCTCACCACAGGCCTCCGGGGCACCACTTAATATCCCTTCGCATATTCCTCAAAGACAGAGTTTGCAAAATGGGCGATGTAGAGTACGCTTTAATTCTGTGAAGTGAATGCACATATCAGAGAGCAGTTTCTTGGAACTCTTCTTTCTGGGTTCTACTTGAGGATAGTTCACTTTTCGACATAGTCTTCAATGCACTCCAAAATATCAGTTTTTCGGTTTTACAGGACCAGTGTTTAAACACTGCCTTATGAGAAAAGAGGTATGACTCCCTGAGTGGAATGCACACATCACAAAGCAGTTTCTCAGAAAGCTTCTGAGAAATTGAAGACTATGCTGAAAATTGAACTATCCTCAAATAAAACCCAGAAAGAAGCGTTCCAAGAAGCAGCTCTCTGATGTGCGCATTCATTTCACAGAATTAAAGCTTACTCTACATTGCCCAGTTTGGAAAGTCTGTCTTTGAGGAATCTGCAAAGAGCTATTAAGTGGCGCCCGGGGGCCTGTGGTGAGCAAGGAAATCTCTTCCGTTGAAAACAGGAGAGAAGTTTTCTGAGCCACTCTTTTGTGATGTGTGTATTCATCTCATAGAGTTAAATCATTCTTTGGATTGAGCACTTTGAAATCTCTGTTTCTGAGGAATCTGAGAAAGAACATTTGGAAACTCTCTTTAGAATATGCTGAAAAAGAAATACCCTCAGACAGAAACCAGAAGGAAGCTTTCTGTGAAACTGCTCTCTGTCATGTGAATTCTGCTTGCTCAGTTAAGCTTCTCTTTTCATTGAGGAGTATTCTAACACGTTTTTTGTTTAGTGTGTGAAGGGATATTCGGGAACACTTTGAGGCTTATGGTGAAAAAGAAAATACTTTCAGATGGAAACTGTAGAGAAGCTTTCTGAGGAAATGCTTTGTAACATATGTGTTTCACTCACAGAGTTATACTTTTCTTCGTTTACAGAATTGGGGAATCTCTTTTGGAGAAAAAGCTACCAAGGGACATTCAGGAGTATATGGACGACTATGGTGAAACTTGGAAATATTCACAGACAAATCCTGGAAAGAAGCTTTCTGTGAAACTGCTTTGTGATAGATATATCTATTCATCTCACATAGATAAAACTTTCTTTCTCTTACGCACTTTTGAAACTATGTCATGGACGGATTCGCAAAGGGACATTTGGGAGCACATTCAGGCCTCTGGGGAAATAGGAAATATGTTCAGATAAAAACTGAATGGAAGCTTTCTGAGAAACTGCTTTGTGATGTTTGCATTTCACTCAGGAATATATACCTCTTTTCTCTTAAGGCACTGTTTGAACACTGTTATTGTAAAACTGAAAAAGTGATATTTTGCGGTGCATTGAAGACTGTGGCAAAAAGTGAAATATCCTGAAATAAAACCCAGAAAGAAGAGTTCAAGAAACTGCTCTCTGATGTGTGCATTCATTTCAGAGAGTTCAACTTACACTACGTTGCCCAGTATGGAAACTCTGTCTTGAGGAATCTGTGAAGGGATATTAAGTGGCGTCCGGAGGCTTGTGGTGAGAAAGGAAACGTCTTCTGATGAAAACTGGAGAGAAGCTTTGGAGCAACTGCTTCGTGATGTGCGTATTCATCTCATAGAGTTAAATCATTCTTTGGATAGAGCAGTTTGAAATGACTGTTTCTGTGGAACCTGAGAAAGGACATTAAGAATATGCTGAAAAAGAAATACCCTCTGATATTGGGGAATCCCGTTTCCAGAAAAAGTTACCAGGGGACATTCAGGAGTATGTGGTCGGCTAAGGTGAAAAGGGAAACAGCCTCAGAAAAAAACTGGAAAGAAGCTTTCTCTGAAACTGTTTTGGATATATATGTCTATTCATCTCAGGTAGATAAAATTTTCTTTCAATTACGCAGTTTTCAGACGGTGTAATGGACAGATTCGCGAAGGGACATTTGGGAGCACATTCAGGCCTGTGGGGAAATAGGAAATATCTTCAGATAAAAACTGGAGAGAAGCTTTCTGAGAAACTGCTTTGTGTTGTGTGCATTCCACTCAGGGAGTTATACCTCTTTTCTCATAAGGCAGTGTTTGAACACTGTTCCTTAAACCAGAAAAGGTGATATTTTGCAGTGCCTTGAAGACTATGGCGAAAAGTGAAATATCCTGAAATAAAAACGAGAAGGAAGCATTCCAAGAAACTGCTCTCTGACCAGTGCATTCATTTCAGAGAGTTAAACTTACACCACTTTGTCCAGTTTGGAAACTCTGTCTTTGAGGAATCTGTGAAGGGATATTAAGTGTCACCTGGAGGCGGTGGTGAGACAGGAAACGTCTTCCGATGAAAACTGGAGAGAAGCTTTCAGAGAAACTGTTTTGTGATGTGTGTATTCATCTCACAGAGATAAATCATTTTTTTGGATTGAGCAGTTAGAAATCACTGTTTCTGTGGAACCTGAGAAAGGATGTTAGGGACCGCTCTTAAGGATATTTTGAAACAGTAATACCCTTCAATAAAAACCAGAAGGAAACTTTCTGTGAAACTGTTATATATCACGTGAATTTCACTCACACAGTTAAGCTTCTATTTTCATTGAGCAGTATTCTAATACTGTTTTAGGTTAGTCAGCTAAGGGATACTCAGGAGCACTTTGAGGCTTTTGGTGAAAATGGAAATATCTTCAGATATATACTGGAGAGAAGATTTCCGAGGAGCTGCTTTGTGATGTGTGCATTCCACTCACAGAGTTTTGCTTTTCTTCTCATAGAGGATTTGGGAATCCCGTTCGGAGAAAAAGCTACCAGGGGAGATTCGGGAGTATATGGACGACTATGGTGAAAAAGGAAATATCTTCAGACAAAAACTGGAAAGAAGCTTTCTGTGAAACTGCTTTGTGATAGATACGTCTATTCATCTCACATAGATAAAACTTTCTTTCTATTATGCAGTTTTGAAGCTTCATCATGGAAGGATTCACGAAGGGACATTCGTGAGCACATTCAATCCTGTGGGGAAATAGGAAATACCTTCAGATAACAACTGGAGAGAAGTTTTCTGCGAATCTGCTTTTTGCTATGCTCATTCATCTCACATAGCTTTCTTTACAATATGCAGCTTGGAAACTCCATCATGGATGGATCCAAGAAGGGATATTCGGGATCACGTTTGGGTCTATGGTGAAAAAGAAAATAATCATCAGATGAAAACTGGAGAGAAGCTTTCTGAGCAACTGCTTTGTGACTTGTGTATTCACCTCATAGAGTTAAATCATTCTTTGGATTGAGCAGTTTGAAATCATTGTTTCTATGGAATCTGATTTAGGATATTTGGGAACACTCCTTAGAATATGGATAAAGAAATAGCCTCAGATAAAAACCAGAAGGAAGATTTCTGTGGAACTTTTAAGTATCATGTGAATTCCTCTCGCTCAGTTAAGGTTCCCTTTTCATTGACCAGTTCTCTAACACTGTTTATGTTTAGCGTTCGAAGGGATATTCGGAAGCACTTTGAGACTTATGGTGAAAAAGGAAATATGTTCTGATAGAAACTGGAGAGAAGCTTTAAGAGGAACTGCTTCATGACATATGCATTCCACTCACAGTGTTATATCTCTCTTCTCATAGAGCATTGGGGAAGCCCATTTGAAGGAAAAGATACCAAGAGATATTCGGAGGCATATTGACGAACATGGTGAAAAGGGAAATAGCCTCAGACTAAAACTGGAAAGAAGCTTTCTGTGAAACTGCTCTGTGATATGTGTATTCTTCTCACATAGATAAAGCTTTCTTTACATTATGCAGCTTGGGAACTCTGCATGGATAGCTCCACGAAGGGATATTCGGGATCACATTCTGGCCTATGGTGAAAAAGGAAATATCATCAGATAAAAACTGGAGAGAAGCTTTCTGAGAAACTGCTTAGTGATGTGTGCATTTCACTCAGCGATTTACACCTTTCTTCTCATAAGGCACTGTTTGAACACTGAATCTGTAAAAGTAAAAAAGTGATGTTCAGAGCACGTTGAAGACTATGGCAAAAAGTGAAATGTTGTCCAATGAAATCCAGAAAGAAGCATTCCAAGAAACTACTCTCTGGCATGTCCATTCATTTCACAGAGTTAAAGCTTACTCTACATTTTCCAGTTTAGAAAGTCTATCTTTGAGGATTCTGTGAAGGGATATTAAGTGACAACAGGAAGTCTGTGGCGAGCAAGGAAATGTCTTCCATTGAAAATTGGAGAGAAGCTTTCTGAGCAACACTTTTGTGATGTTTGTATTCATCTCATGGAGTTAAACCATTTTTTGGATTGAGCAGTTTGAAATCACACTTCCTGTGGAATCTGAGAAAGGACATTTGGGAATGCTCTTTAGAATATGCAGAAAAAGAAATCACCTCAGATAGAAACCAGAAGGAAGCTTTCTGTGAAACTGCTCTGTGTCCTGTGAATTCCACTCGCACAGTTAAGCTTCAGTTTTCATTGAGCAGTATTCTAACACTGTTTTTGTTTAGTCTGCAAGGGGACATTCGGGAGCGCTTTGAGGCTTAAGGTGAAAAAGGAAATATCTTCAGATAGAAACTGGAGAGAAGCTTTCCGAGGAGTTGCTTTGTGACGTGTGTGTTCCACTCACAGAATTGTACCTTTCTTCTCATAGAGGACTTGGAATCCCTTTTGGAGAAAAGGCTACCAAGGGATATTCAGGAGTATATGGATGGCTATGGTGAAAAAGAAATATCCTCAGACAAAAACTGGAAAGAAGATTTCTGTGAAACTGCTTTGTGATAGGTGTGTTTATTCATCTGACACAGCTGAATCTTTCCTTATATTACGCAGTTTGAAAATTTCGTCATGGATGGATCTGCGAAGGGACATTCGGGAGCACATTCAGGCCTAGGGAGAAAAAGGAGTTATCTGCACATATAAACTGGATAGAGGCTTTTTTGGAAACTGCTTTGTGATGTGTGCATTCCACTCAGGGAGTTATACCACTTTTCTCCTAAGGCAGTGTTTGAACACTGTTCCTGTCAAACCGAAAAAGTAATATTTTGGAGCGATGGAAGACTACAGTGAAAAGTGAAATATCCTGAAATAAAATCCAGAAAGAAGAATTTCAAGAAATTGCTCTCTGACATATGCATTCATTCAGAGGGTTAGAGATTACTCTACAATTCCCAGTTTGAAAAGTCTGTTTTTGAGGATTCTGCAAAGGGATATTTAGTGGCAACCAGAGGCCTGTGGCGAGCAAGGAAATGTCTTTCATTGAAAACTGAAGAGAAGCTTTCAGAGCCACTGCTTTGTGATATGTGCATTCGTCTCATAGAGTTAATCATTCTTTGGATTGAGCAGTTTGAAATCACTCTGTGTGGAACCTGAGAAAGGACACTTGGGAATGCTCTAAAGAATATTCTGAAAAAGAAATACCCTCCGATAAAAACCAGAAGGAAGCTTTCTGTGAAACTGCTTTGTGTCATGTGAATTCCACTTGCACAGATAACCTTCTGTTTTCACTGAGCAGTATTCTAACACTGTTAAAGTTTAGTCAGCTAAAGGATACTCAGGAGCACTTTAAGGCTTATGGTGAAAACAGAAATACATTCAGACAGAAACTGGAGAGAAGATTTCGGAGTAGCTGCTTTGTGAAGTGTGCATTCCCCTCACAGATTTACACTTTTCTTCTCATAGAGGATTGGGGAATCCCTTTTGGAGAATATGTTATCAGGGGACATTCGGGAGCATATGGATGGCTGTGGTGAAAAAGGAAATATACTCAGACAAAAACTGAAAGGATCTTTCTGTTAAACTGCTTTGTGATAGATATGTTTACTCATCTCACATAGATAAAAATTTCCTTCTATTATGCATTTTTGAAACTCCGTCATGGACGGATTCACGAAGCAACGTTTGAGAGCACATTCAGCCCTATGTTGAAAAAGTAAATATCTTCAGATAAAAACTGGAGAGAAACTTTCTGAGAAACAGCATTGTTATGTGTGCATTCCACTCAGGGAGTTATAACCCTTTTCTCATAAGGCAGTGTTTGAACACTGTTCCTGTAAAATCGAAAAAGTGGTATTTCGTAGCGCAATAAAGACTATGGTGGAAAGTGAAATATCCTAAAATAAAACCCAGAGAGAAGGATTCCAAGAAACTGCTCTCTGATATGTGCATTCATTTCACAGAGCTAAAGCTTACTCTATGATGTCCAGTTTGGAAACTCTGTCTTTGAGGAATCTGTGAAGGGATATTATGTGGCACCTGGAGTCTTGTGGTGAGCAAGGAAACGTCTTCCGATGCAAACTGGAGAGAAGTATTCTGAGCAACGGCTTTGTGATGTGTGTATTCATCTCATAGAGTTAAACCATTCTTTGGATTGAGCAGTTTGAAATCAGTGTTTTTAGAATCTGAGGAAGAACATTTGGGAACGCTCTTTAGAATTTGGAGAAAGAAATATCCTCAGGTAAAATCCAGAAGGAAGCTTTCTGTGAAACTGCTCTGTGTCGTCTTAAGATTTCTGGAAAGAAGACTTTTGTGAAGCTGCTTGTGATAGATACGTTTATTCATCTCACATAGATAAAACTTTCCTTATAATATGCAGTTTGGAAACTCCGTCATGGATGGATCTGGGAAGAAGCGTTCGGGAGCACATTCAGGCCTATGGTGAAAAAGGAGATATCTTCAGATAAAAAATGGATAGAAGCTTTCTGAGAAACTGCTCTGTAATATGGGCATTCCACACAGGGTATTATACCCCTTTTCTCATAAGGCAGTGTTTGAACACTGTTCCTGTAAAACTGAAAATGTAATATTTCTGAGCACATGGAAGTCTATGATGAAAAATGTATTTTCCTGAAATAAAACCCACAAAGCGTACCAGGAAACTGCTCTCTGACGTGTGCATTCATTATAGAGGGTTAAAGCTTACTCTACATTTTCGTTTGAAAAGTCTGTCTTTGAGGATTCTGTGAAAGGTTATTAAGTGGCGACCAGAGACCATTGGTGAGCAAGGAAAAGTCTTCCATTGAAAACTGTTGAGAAGCATTCTGAGCAACTGCTTTGTGATATGTGTATTCATCTCATAGAGTTAAATCATTCTTTGGATTGAGCAGTTTGAAATCACTGTTTCTGTGGAACCTCAGAAAGGACACTTGGGAATGCTCTGAAGAGTATGCTGAAAAAGAAATACCCTGCGATAAAAACCAGAAGGAAGCTTTTTGTGAAAGTGCTCAGTGTCAAGTGAATTCTACTCGCACAGTTAAACTTCTGTTTTCATTGAGCAGCATTCTAACACTGTTTTAGTTTAGAGAGCTTAGGGATACTCGGGATCGCTTGGAGGCTTATGGTGAAAACGGAAATATCTTCAGATAATTACTGCAGAGAAGCTTTCTGAGAAACTGCTTTGTGATGTGTACACTCCACTCTGGGAGTTATACCTCTATTCTCATAAGGCAGTGTTTGATCACCGTTCCTGTAAACCCAAAAAAGTGATATTTCAGAGTACATTGAAGACTATGGTGAAAAGTGAGCTATCCTCAATAAAACCCAGAAAGAAACGTTCCAAAAAACTGCTCTCTGACATGTGCATTCACTTCACAAAATTAAAGTGTACTCTACATTGCCCAGTGTGCAAACATTGTCTTTGAGGAATATGTGAAGGGATATTCCTTTATTATTCCTTTAATATTCCTATATTAATTGGTGCCCCGGTGGCCTGTGGTGAGCAAGGAAATGTGTTTCCATGAAAACTGGAGAGAAGCATTCTGAGCAACTGCTTTGTAATGTGTGTATTCATCTCATAGAGTGTTACCATTTGTTGGATTCAGCAGTTTGAAATCACTGTTTCTGTGGCAACTCAGGAAAGACATTTGGGAACACTCTTTTTAATATGGAGAAAGAAATATCCTCAGATTAATACCAGAAGAAAGCTTTCTGTGAAACTCGTCATGGTCATGTGATTTCCACTCACACAGTTAAGCTTCTTTTCTCATTGAGCAGTATTGTAACACTGTGTTTAGTCTGTGAAGGGATATTCGGGAGTGCTTTGAGGGATATGGTGAAAATGGAAATATCTTCGCATAGATACTAGAGAGAAGCTTTCTGAAGAGCTCCTTTGTGACGTGTGCATTCTACTTGCAGAGATATACCTTTCTTGTCATAGAGGATTGGGGAATCCCTTTTGGAGAAAAAGCTACCGAGGGACATTCAGGAGTACATAGACGGCTATTGTGAAAAAGGAATAATCCTCAGAAAATAACGGGAAGGAAGCTTTCTGGGAAACTGGTTTGTAATAGATATGTTTATTCATCTCACATAGATAAAACTTTCTTTATATTACGCAGTTTGGAAACTCCATCATGGACAGATCCGCTAAGGGACATTTGGGAGCACTTTCAGGCCTATTGTGCAAACGGAAATCTTCATATAAAAATTGGAGAGAATCTTTCTGAGAAACTTGTGGTGTGTGCATTCCACTCAGGGAGATATACCTCTTTCCTCATAAGACAGTGTTTCAACAATGTTCCTGTAAAACCAAAAACGTGATATTTCATAGCGCATTGAAGACTATGGCGAAAAGAGAACTCTCCTCAAATGAAACCCAGAAAGAAGCATTCCAAGAAACTGCTCTCTCATATGTGCATTCATTTCACAGAAATAAAGCTTACTTTACATTACCTAGTTAGGAAACCCTGTCTTTTAGGAATGTGCGAAGGGATATTAAGTGGCTCCCAGAGGACTGTGGTGAGCAAGGAAATATCTTCCTTTGAAACCTGGAGAGAAGCTTTCTGAGTAACTGCTTTGTGACATGTGTATTCATCTCATAGAGTTAAACCATTCTTTGGATTGAGCCCCTTGAAGTCACTGTTTCTTTGGAATCTGAGGAAGGACATTTGGGAATGCTCTTTAGAATATAGAGAACTAAATATCCTCAGATAAAAACAAGAAGGATGCTTTCTGTGAAACTTCTGTGTGTCATGTGAATTCCTCTCACTCAGTTAAGCTTCTCTTGCATTGACCAGTTTTCATGCTGTTTATGTTTAGCGTGCGAAGGGATATTCGGGAACGCTTTCAGGCTTACAGTGGAAAAGGAAATATCTTCAGATAGAAAATGGATAGAAGATTTCCAAGGAACTTCTTTGTGATGTGTGCATTCCACTCAGAGTGTTATACTTCTCTTCTCATACAGCATAGTGAAAACATTTTGGAGAAAAAAGTACCAAGGGATATTCTGGAGCTTGTAGATGCCTATGGTGAAAAAGAAAATAGCCTCAGACAAAATTCGAAAGAAGCTTTCTGTGAAACTGACGTGTGACATGTGTACTCATCTCACATAGATGAAGCTTTCTTTACATTATACAGCTTGGAAACTGTGTCATGGATGGATCCGTGAAGGGATATTTGGGAGCACTTTCAGGACTATGGTGAAAATTGAAATATCTTCAGAAAATTACTGCAGAGAAGCTTTCTGAGAAACTGCTTTGTGATGTGTGCATTCCACTCAGGGAGTTATACCTCTTTTCTCATCAGGCAGTGTTTGAACACCGTTCCTGTGAAACCGAAAAAGTGATATTTTGGAGTACATTAAAGACTATGGCGAAAAGTGAACTATCCTCAAGTAATACCCAGAAAGAAGCGTTCTAAGGAACTGCTCTCTGATATGTGCATTCACTTCAAAGAATGAAAGCGTACTCTACAATGTCCCATTTGCAAACTCTGTCTTTGAGGAATATGTGAAGGGATACAAAGTGGTGCCCCAGAGTCCTGTTGTGAGAAAGGAAATGTCTTCCCATGAAAACTGGAGAGAAGTTTTCTGAGCAACTGCTTTGTGATATGTGTATTCATCTCATAGAGTAAAACCATTCCTTGGATTCAGTAGTTTGAAATCACTGTGTCTGTGGTATCTCAGGAACGACATTTGAGACCGTTCTTTGGAATATGGAGAAATAAATACCCTCACATGAAAAAGAGAAGGAAGCTTTCTGTGAAACTGCTATGTGTTGTGTGAAATCCTTTTACTCAGTTAAGCTTCCCTTTTCATTGAAGAGTGTTCTAACACTGCTTATGTTTAGTGTGCAAAGTGATAGTCGGAAGCACTTTGAGTCTTACAGTGAGAAAGGAAATATGTAGAGATAGAAACTGGAGAGAAGCTTTCTGGGGAACTGCATTGTGGCATGTGCATTTCACTCACAGTATTGTCCGTCTCTTCTCATACAGCATCGGGGAAACCATTTTGGTGAATAAGGTACCAAGGGATATCCGGGAGCATAATGACGCCTACGGTGGAAAGGAAAAGAGCCTCAGACAAAAACTGGAAAGAAGCTTTCTATGGAACTGCTCTGTGATATCTGAATTCATCTCACATAGATAGAGCTTTCTTTATATTATGCAGCTTGGAAACTCTGTCATGAAAGGATTCGTGAAGGGACATTCGGGAGCACATTCAGGACTCTGGTGAAAATGGAAATATCTTCAGATAATTACTGCAGAGAAGCTTTCGGAGTAACTGCTTTGTGATGTGTGCATTCCACCCAGGGAGTTATACCTGTTTTCTAATCAGACAGTGTTTGAACACTGTTCCTGTAAAACCGAAAAAGTGATATTTCGGAGTGCATTGAAGTCTATGGTGAAAAGTGAACTATCCTAAAGTAAAACCCAGAAAGAAGCATTCCAAGAAACTGCTCTCTGATATGTGCATTCATTACACAGAGTTAAAGCTTCTTCTACATTGCCCAGTTTGGAAACACTGTCTTGAGGAATCTGTGAAGTTATATTAAGTGGTGCCCGGATGCCTGTGGTGAGCAAGGAAATGTCTTCTGATGAAAACTGGAGAGAAGTTTTCTGAGCACTGCTTTGTGATGTGTGTATTCACCTCGTAGAGTTAAACCATTTTTTGGATTGAGCAGTTAGAAATCACTGCTTCTGTGGAATCTGAGGAAGGACATTTGGGAATGCTCTTTTGAATATGGAGAAAGATATATCCTCCAATAAAAACCAGAAGGACGATTTCTGTGAAACTGCTATGCATCGTGTTAATTGCTCTCGCTCAGTTAAACTTCTCTTTTCACTGAACAGTTTTCTAACACTGTTTATGTTTAGCATTTGAAGAGATATTCGGGAGAGCTGTGAGGCTTATGGTGAAAAAGGAAATACGTTCAGACAGAAACTGGAAGGAGGCTTTCTGTGAATCTGGTTTTTACTATGTTTATTCATCTCACATAGATAAAGCTTTCTTTACATTACACAGCTTGGAAACTCCGGCATGGACGGATCCATGAAGGGATATATGGGGGCACATTCAGGACTATGGTGAAAATGGAAATATCTTCACATAAAAAGTGGAAAGAAGCTTTCTGTGAATCTGGTTTTTACTAGGACTATTCATCTCACATAGATAAAGCTTTCTTTATATTACACAGGTTGGAAACTCTGTCATGGAGGCATCCACGAAGGGACATTCGGGAGCACATTCAGGATTATTTTGAAAACGGAAATATTTTCAGATAAAAACTGGAGAGAAGCATTCTGAGAAACTGCTTTGTGATGTGTGCATTCAACTCCGGGAGTTATACATCTTGTCTCATAAGGCAGTGTTTCAACTCTGTTCCTGTAAAACCAAGAAAGAAATATTTCAGAGCACATGGAAGACTATGGTGAAAAGTGAAATATCCTGAAATAAATCCCAGAAAGAAGTGTTCCAAGAAATTCTTCTCTGACGTGTGCATTCACTTCAGAGAGTTAAAGCTTACTCTACATTTCCAAGTTTGAAAAATCTGTCTTTGAGAATTCTGTGAAGGGAAGTTTAGTGGTGATGGGGGCCTCTCGCGAGTAAGGTAATGTTTTCCATTGAAAACTGGAGAGAAACTCTGAGAAACTGCTTTGTGATATGTGGATTCATATCATCAAGTGATATTCAGGAGCATGTTGATGCCTATGATGAAAAGGGAAATAGCCTCAGACAAAAACTGGAAATAAGCTTTCTATGAAACTGCTCTGTGATATGTATCACATAGATAAAATTTTCTTTACACTACACGGCTTAGAAACTCTGTCATGGACGGATCCACAAAGGGACACTTGGGAGGACATTCAAGACTCTTGTGAAAATGGAAATATCTTCAGATAATTACTGCAGAGAAGCTTTCTGAGAAACTGCTTTGTGATGTGTGCGTTCCACTCAGTGAGTTATACCTCTTTTCTCATAAGGAAGTGTTTGAACACTGTTCCTGCAAAACAGAAAGAGAGATATTTCGGAGTATGTTGAAGACTATGGTGAAAAATGAACTATCCTCAAGTAAAACCCAGAAAGAAACATTGCAAGAAAGTGCTCGCTTATATGTGCATTCACCTCAAAAATTTAAAGTGTACTCTACTTTGCTCAGTGTGATAACTCTGTCTTTGAGGAATATGTGAAGGGATATTAAGTGGTGCCCCGGAGGCCTGTGGTGAGCAAGGAAATGTCTTCGCAGGAAAACTGGACAGAAGCTTTCTGAGCAACTGCTTTGTGATGTGTGTATTCAACTCATATACTTAAATCATTCTTTGGATTGAGCAGTTTGAAATCACTCTTTCTGTGGCATCTCAGGAAGGACATTTGAGAACACTCTTTGGAATATGGAGAAAGAAATATGCTCAGATGAAAACCAGAAGGAAGCTTTCTATGAAACTGTTCTCAGTCCTGTGATTTCCACACACACAGTTAAGCTTCTCTTTTCATTGAGCAGTATCCTAACACAGTGTTTAGTCTGCAAAGGGATATTCGGGAGTGCTTTGAGGCTTATGGTGAAAATGGAAATAACTTCACATGGACACTAGAAAGAAGCTTTCTGAGGAGCTGCCTTGTGATGTGTGCATTCCACTCACAGAGTTATACCTTTCTTTTCATAGAGGATTGAGAAATTCCTTTTGGAGAAAAAGCTACCAAGGGACATTCAGGAGTATATAGACGGCTATTGTGAAAAAGGAATTACCCTCTGGCAAAAACGGGAAAGAAGCTTTCTGGGAAACTGCTTTGTGATAGATATGCTTATTCATCTCACATCGATAAAACTTTCTTTTATTATGCAGTTTGTAAACTCCGTCAAGGACAGATCCACAAAGGGACATTTGGGAGCACTTTCAGGCCTATGGTGAAAACGGAAGTATCTTCATATAAAAATTGGAGAGAAGATTTCTGAGGAACTGCTTTGGGATGTGTGCATTCCACTAAGGGAGCTATACCTTTTTCTCATGAGCCAGTGTTTTAACACTGTTCCTGTAAAACCGAAAACGTGATATTTCATAGTGCATTGAAGACCATGGTGAAAAGAGAACTTTCCTCAAATAAAACATAGAAAGAAGCATTCCAAGAAACTGTTTTGTGATATATGCATTCATTTCACAGAATTAAAGCTTACTTCACATTGCCCAGTTTGGAAACTCTGTCTTTGAGTAATCTGTGAAGGGATATTACTGTGGTGAGCAAGGAAATGTCTTCCTTTGAAAACTGGAGAGAAGCTTTCTGAGCCACTGCTTTGCTACGCGTGTATTCATCTCATAGAGTTAAAACATTCTTTGGATTGAGCCCTTTGAAAACACATTTTCTTTGGAATCTGTGGAAGGACATTTGGGAACGCTCTTTAGAATATGGAGAACTAAAAAGAAGGAAGCTTTTTGTGAAACTTCTGTGTGTCATGTGAATTCTTCTCACTCAGTTATGCTTCTCTTGCATTGATCAGTTTTCATACTGTTTATATTTAGAGTGTGAAGGTATATTCGGGAGCGCTTTCAGGTTTACAGTGAAAAAGGAAATATCTTCAGATAGAAAATGGAGAGAAGGTTTTCGAGGAACTACTTTGTGATGTGTGCATTCCACTCAGAGTTTTACACTTCTCTTCTCATAGAGCATCGTGAAAACATTTTGGAGAAAATATTACCAAGGGATAATCGCGAGCATATTGACGCCTGCGATGAAAAAGGAAATAGCCTCAGACAAATACTGGAAAGAAGCTTTCTGTGAAACTGATCTGTGATATGTGTATTCATCTCACATAGATAAAGCTTTCTTTACATTATGTAGCTTGGAAACTCTGTCATGGACGGATCCATGAAGGGACATTGGGGAGCACATTCAGGACTATGGTGAAAATGGAAATATCTTCAGATAAAAAGTGGAGAGAAGCATTCTGAGAAACTGCTTTGTGATGTGTACATTCCACTCAGGGAGTTATACCTCTTTTTTCATAAAGCAATGTTTGAACATGGTTTCTGTAAAACCGAAAAAGTGATATTTTGGAGCGCATTGAGGACTATGGCAAAAATTGAACTATTCTCAAATAAAACCCAGAAAGAAGCGTTCCAAGAAGCTGCTGTCTGATATGTGCATTCATTTCACAGAGTTTAATCTTACTGTACATTGCCCAGTTAGAAAACTCTGTTTTTTGAGGAATCTGCGAAGGGATATTAAGTGTCGCCTGTGATGAGCAAGGAAATGTCTTCCATTGAAAACTGGAGATAAGCTTTCTGAGCAACTGCTTTGTGATGTGTGCATTCATTTCAGAGAGTTAAATCATTCTTTGGATTGAGCAGTTTGAAATCACTGTTTCTTTGGAACTTGAGAAATGCCATTTGGGAACAGTCTTTAGCATATGCTGAAAAAGAAATACCCAGAGATAAAAACCAGAAGGAAGCTTTCTGTGAAACTTCTCTTGGTCATGTGAATTCCACTGACACAGTTTAACTTCTCTTTTCATTGAGAAGTATTCTAACACTGTTTTTGTTTAGTCTGCGAAGTGATATTCATTTGCACTTTCAGGCTTATAGTGAAAATGGAAATCTGTTCAGACAGAAACAGGGAAGAAGGTTTCCAAGGAGCTGTTTTGTGACGTGTGCATTCCACTCACAGAGATACACATTTCTTTGCTTAGAGGATTGGTGAACCTCTTTTCTAGAAAAAGCCACCAAGGGACATTCGGGAGTATATGATCGGCTATGGTGAAAAAGGAAATATCCTCAGAGAAACACTGGAAAGAAGGTTTGTGTGAAACTGTTTTGTGATAGATATGTTTATTCGTCTCACATAGATAAAACTTTCTTTATGTTACGCAGTTTGGAAACTCCGTCATGGACAGATCAGCAAAGGGACATTCGAGAGCACATTGAGGCCTATGGTGAAAAAGGAAATATCTTCAGACAAAAAATTGAGAGAAACTTTCTTAGAAATTGCTCTGTGATGTATACTTTCCACTAAGGGAGTTATACCTCTTTTCTCATAAGGCAGTGCTTGAATACTGTTCCTGTGAAACCAAAAAAGCGATATTTCGGAGATCTTTGAAGACTATGGCGAAAAGTGAAATATCCTCAAATAAAACCCAGGAAGAAGCATTCCAAGAATCTGATCTTTGATATGTGCATTCATTTCACAGAGTAAAATATTACTCTACGTTGCCCAGCTTGGAAATTCTGTCTTTGAGGAATCTACGAAGGAATATATAGTGGCACCCCAGGCTTGTGGTGAGCATGGAATTGTCTTCTGATTAAAATGGGAGAGATGCTTTCTGAGCAACTGCTTTGTGATGTGTGTATTCATCTCATAGAGATAAATCATTCTTTGGATAGAGCAGTTTGAAATCACTGCTTCTGTGGAATCTGAGGAAGGATATTGGGAATGCTCTTTAGAATATGGAGAAAGAAATATCCTCAGGTAAAAACCAGAAGGAACCTTTGTGAAAATGTTCTCTGTCTTGTGAATTCCTCTTGCTCAATTAAGCTTCTCTTTTCAAAGAGCAGTTTTCAAACACAGTTTATGTGTAACATGCAAAGGGGTATTCGAGAGGGATTTGAGGCTTACCGTGAAAAAGGAAATATGTTCAGATAGAAACTGGAGAGAAGGTTTCTGAGCAACTGCTTAGTGACGTGTGAATTCCACTCACAATGTTACACCTCTCTTCTCATACAGAATTGGGGAAACCCATTTAGACAAAAACGTAACAAGGGATATTAGGGAGCATAATGACGAATATGGTGAAAAGGGAAATAGCCTCAAGGAAAAGCTGGAAAGAAGCTTTCTTTGAAACTGCTCAGTGCTATGTGTATTCATCTCGCCTAGATAAAGCTTTCTTTACATTACACAGCTTGCAAACTCTGTCATGGATGGATCCGCGAAGGAACATTCAGGAGAAAATTCTGGACTATGGTGAAATAGGAAATATCGTCAGATAAAAACTGGAAAGAAGCTTTCTGTGAATCTGCTTTATGCTATGCTTATTCATCTCACAGAGATAAAGCCTTCTTTACATTATGTAGCTTGGAAACTCCATCATGGATGGAATCACGAAGGGACATTCAGGAACACATTCAGGCCTATGGTGAAAAGGAAAGATCTTCCAATAAACCCGGAGACAAGTTTTATGTGAAACTGCTTTCTGATGTGTGCATTCCACTCAGGTAGTTATACCTCCTTTCTCATAAGGCAGTGTTTGAACACTGTTCCTGTAAAACCAAAAAAGTTGCATTTCGAAGTGAATTGAAGAGTATGGGGAAAAGTGATCTGTCCTCAAATAAAACCCAGGAAGAAGCTTTCCAGGAAAGTGCTCTCTGATATGTGTATTCACTTCACAGAGTTAAAGCTTACTCTACATTGCCCAGTTTGGAACCTCTGTCTTTGAAGAATCTGTGATGGGATATTCTGTGGCTTCTGGAGGCCTGTGGCCTGTGGTGAGCAAGGAAATGTCTTCCGTTGAAAACTGGAGAGAATCTTTTTGAGCAGCTGCTTTGTGATGTGTGCATTCATCTCATAGAGTTAAATCATCCTTTGGATTGAAGAGTTTGAAATCACTGTTTCTGTGGAACCTGAAAAAGGACATTTGGGAACGTTCTTTAGAATATGCTGAAAAACAAATCCTCAGATAAAAAATAGAAGGAAGCTTTCTGTGAGACTGCTCTGTACAATCTGCGAAGGGATATTCAGGAGCGCAATGAGGCTTATGGTGAAAACGTAAATATCTTCAGATAGAAACTGGAGAGAAGCTTTCAGAGGAACTGATTTGTGACATGTACATTTCAGTCACAGAGTTATACCTTTCTTTTCATAGAGGATTTGGGAATCCCTTTTGGAGAAAAAGCTACCAAGGGACTTTCGGGAGCATATGTGTGGTTATTGTGAAAAAGGAAATATCCTCAGACAAAAACTGGAAAGAAGCTTTCTGTGAAACTGCTTTGTGATATACATATATATTCTCTCACATAGATAAAACTTTCTTTATATTATGCAGTTTGGAAATTCCATCATGGACAGATCCACGAAGGAAAATTCAGGAGCACATTCAGACCTATGGCAAAAAAGGAAATATCTTTAGATAAAAACTGGAGAGAGGCTTCCCGAGAAAGTGGTTTGTGATGTGTGCATTCCACTCAAGGTTTATACCACTTTGCTCATAAGGCAGTGTTTGAACACTGTTCCTGTATTACCAAAAAGGTGATATTTCGGAGAGCATTGAGGACTACTGCGAAAAGTGAAATATCCTCAAATAAAACCCAGAAGGAAGCGTTCCAAGAAAATGCTCTGTGATATGTGTATTCATGTCCCAGATATATAACTTACTCTACATTTCCCAATTTAGAAACCGCATCTTGGACGAATCTGCAAAGGGATATTAAGTGGTTCCCAGAGGCCTCTGGTGAGCAAGGAAATGTCTTCAATTGAAAACTGGAGAGAAGCACTCTGAGCAACTGCTCTGTGATGTGTGTATTCATGTCATAGAGTTAAACCATTCTTTGGATTGAGCAGTCTGAAATCACTGTTTCTGTGGAATCTGAGAAAGGACATTTGGGAATGCTCTTAAGAATGTGCTGAGAAAGAAATACCTTCAGATAAAAACCAGAAGCAACCTTCCTGTGAAACTTCTCTATGTCTTGTGAATTCCACTCCCCCAGTTAAGCATCACTTTTCATTGAGCAGTTTCCTAACACTATTTAGGTTTAGTGTGCATAGGGATATTCGGGAACACTTTGAGGCTTATGGTGTAAAAGGAAATATGTTCTGATAGAAACTGGAGAGAAGCTTTCCAAGGTGTTGCTTTGAGACGTGTGCATTCCACTCACAGTGGTGTACCTCTCTTCTCATACAGCATTTAGGAAACCCATTCTGTGAAACAGTTTTTACATATGTGTATTCATCTGACATAGATAAATCTTTCTCTACATTTCACAGCTTGGAAACTCTGCCATGGATGGATCCGCAAAGGGATATTCGGGAGCACATTCAGGACTATGGTGAAAAAGGAAATATCTTCAGATAAACACTGGAAAGAAGCTTTCTGTGAATCTGCTTTTTGCTGTGTTTATTCATCTCACATAGGTAATACTTACTTTATGTTACGCAGTTTGAAAACTCCATCATCGACAGATCCATGATGGAATAATTGAAAGCGCTTTCAGGCCTATGGTAAAAAAGGAAATATCTTCAGATAAAAACTGGAGAGAAGCTTTCTGAGAAACTACTTTGTGATGTGTGTATTCCACTCAGGGTGTTATACCTCTTTTCTCATAAGGCAGTGTTTGAACACTGATCCTGTAAAATGAAAAAGTGATATTTTGGAGCGCATTGAAGACTGTGGTGAAAAGTGACCTATCCACAAATAAATCACAGAAAGAAGCATACCAAGAAATTGCTCTGGGATATGTGCATTCATTTCACAGAGATAAAGCTTACTCTACATTGCCCAGTTTGCAAATTCTGTCTTTCAGGAATTGGCAAAGGGATATTAAGAGGTGCCCGTTCGCCTGTGGTGAGCAAGGAAATGTCTTTCGATGAAAACTGCGGAGAAGCTTTCTGAGCAACTGTTTTGTGATGTGTGTATTCATCCCATAAAGATAAATCATTTTTTGGATTGTGCAGTTTGAAATCACTTTTTCTGTGGAACCTGAGAGAGGACATTTGGGAATGGTCTTTAGAATATGCTGAAAAGAAAATACCCTTAGATAAAAAACACAAGGAAGCTTTCAGTGAAACTGCTCTCGGTCACGTGATTTCCACTTACACAGTTAAGCTTCTCTTTTCATTGGGCAGTATTCTAACACTGTGTTTAGTCTGCAAAAGGATACTCGGGAGCGCTTTGAGGCTTCTGGTGAAAATGGAAATATCTTCAGAAAAACACTAGAGAGAAGCTTTCTGAGGAGCTGCTTTGTGACGTGTGAATTCCACTCACAGAGTTATACGTTTCTTCTCATAGAAGATTGGGGAATTCCTTTTGGAGAAAAGGCTATCAAGGGACATTCAGGAGTATATAGATGGCTATTGTGAAAAAGGAATTACCCTCTGACAAAAACGGGAAAGAAGATTTCTGGGAAACTGCTTTGTGATAGATATGTTTATTCATCTCACATAGATAAAACTTTCTTTATATTACGTAGTTTGTAAACTCCGTCAAGGACAAACCCGCAAAGAGACATTCGGGAGCACTTTCAGGCCTATTGTGAAAACGGAAATCTTCATATAAAAATTGGAGAGAAGTTTTCTGAGAAACTGCTTTGTGATGTATGCATTCCACTCAGGGACATATACCTCTTTTCTCATAAGCCAGTGTTTCAATACTGTTCCTGTAAAATCGAAAACGTAATCTTTGGTAGCTCATTGAAGTATATGACAAAAAGAGAACTCTCCTCAAATAAAACCCAGAAAGAAGCGTTCCAAGAAACTGCTCTCTGATATGTGAATTCATTTCACAGAATTAACGCTTTCTCTACATTACCCAGTTAGGAAACGCTGTCTTTGAGGAATCTGCGAAGGGATATTAAGTGGCTCCCAGAGGTCTGTGATGAGCAAAGAAATGTCTTCCTTTGAAAACTGGAGAGAAGATTTCTGAGCAACTGCTGTGTGATGTGTGTGTATCTCATAGAGATAAACCATTCTTTGGATTGAGCAGTTTGAAATCACTGTTTCTGTGGAATCTGAGGGAGCACATTTGGGAACGCTCTTTACAATATGGAAAACTAAATATCCTCAGATAAAAACAAGAAGGACATTTTCTGGGAAGCTGCTGTGTGTCCTGTGAATTCCTCTCTCTCAGTTAAGCTTCTCTTGCATTGACCAGTTTTCATACTGTTTATGTTTAGCATGCCATGTGATATTCGGGAGTACTTTCAGGCTTACAGTGAAAAAGGAAATATCATCAGATAGAAAATGGACAGAAGCTTTACGACGAACTGCTTTGTGATGTTTGCATTCTACTCAGAGTGTTATACTTCTCTTCTCATACAGCATCGGGAAAACATTTTGGAGAAAACAGTACCAAGGAATATTCGGGAGCGTATTGACACCTATGGTGAAAAAGGAAATAGCCTCAGATAAAAACTGGAAAGAAGCTTTCTGTGAAACTGATCTGTGATATGTGTATTCGTCTCACATAGACAAAGCTTTCTTTACATTGTGCAGCTTGGAAACTCTGTCATGGATAGATCCGTGAAGTTACTCTCGGGAGCACATTCAGGACTGTGCTGAAAAAAGATATATCTTCAGATAAAAAATGGAAAGAAGTTTCTGTGAATCTGCTTTTTGCTATATTTATTCACCTCACATAGATAAAGCTTTCTTTATGTTATGCACCATGGAAATTCCGTTATGGACGGATCTGCGAAGGGATATTCAGGATCACATTCATGCCTATAGTGAAAAGGGAAATATCTTCAGATAAAAACTGGAAGGAAGCTTTCTGAGAAACCGCTTTGTGGTGTGTGCATTTCTCTCAGCGAGTTTACGATAGTGTTTGAACACTGTTCATGTAGAACCAAAAATGTGATACGTCGGAGCGCACTGAAGACTATGGCGAAAAGTGAAATATCTTCAAGTAAAACCCAGAAAGAAGCGTTCCAAGAAACTGCTCTCTGATATGTGCATTCATTTCACAGAGGTAAAGCTTACTCTATGTTGCCCAGTTTGGAAACTCTGTCTTTGGGGAATCTGTGAAGGGATATTAAGTGGCGCCCAGAGGCTTGTGGTGAGCAAGGAAACATCTTCCGATGAAAACTGGAGAGAATCTTTCCGAGCACCTGCTTTGTGATGTGAGTATTCATCTCATAGAGTTAAACCATTTTTGAATGAGCAGTTCGAAGTCACTGTTTTTGTGGAATCTGAGGAAGGACATTTGGGAACGCTTCTTAGAATATGGAGAAAAAAATATACTCTGGTAAATTCCAGAAGGAAGCTTTCTGTGAAACTGCTCTGTGTCATAATAATTCCTCTCACTCAGTTAAGCCTCTCTTTTCATTGAGCAGTTTTCTAACCCTCTTTATGTTTAGCATGTGAAGGGATATTCAGAGCGCTGTGAGGATTACGTTGAAAAAGGAAATATGTTCAGACCGAACATGGAGAGAAGCTTTCTGAGGAACTGCTTTGTGAGATGTGCATTTCAATCACAGTGTTATATCTCCCTTCTCATACAACATCAGAGAAACCATTTTGGAGAAAAAGTTACCAAGTGATATTCGGGAGCATGTTAATGCCTATGGTGAAACGGGAAGTAGCCTCAGACAAAAACTGGAAAGAAGTTTTCTATGAAACTGCTCCATGATACGTATACTCATCTCACATAAATAAAGCTTTCTTTACATTACTGAGCTTGGAAACTCTGTCATGGATGGATCCACAAAGGGACATTCGGGAGCACATTCAGGTCTATGGTGAAAAAGGAAATATCTCCAGATAAAAACTGCTAAGAAATTTGTGTGAATACTTTTGGCTATGTTTATTCATCTCACATGGATAAAGCTTTCTTTACATTACAAAGCTTGGAAACTCTGTCATTGATGGATCCGTGAACGGATTTTCTGGATCACATTCGGGCCTATGGTGAAAAAGGAAATATCATCAGATAAAAGCTGGAGAGAAGCTTTCTGAGAAACTGCTTGGCGATGTTTTCATTCCACTCATGGAGTTATAACTTTCTTCTTATAAGGCACTGTTTGAGCGATGGTCCTGTAAATTTAAAAAAGTGATACCTGGTGTACATTGAAGACTAAGGCCAAAAGTGAAATGTCGTCAAATAAAACCCAGGAAAAATCATTCAAAGAAACTGCTCTCTGACATATCCATTTATTTCACAGAGTTAAAGCTTACTCTACATTTCCCAGTTTAGAAAGTCTGTCTTTGAGGATTCTGCAAAGGGATATTAAGTGGCAAGTGTAGGCCTGTGCCGAGGAAGGAAACCTATTCCATTGAAAATTGGAGAGAAGTTTTCTGAGCCACTCTTTTGTGATGTGTGTATTCATCTCATAGAGTTAAATCATTCTTTGGATTGAGCACTTTGAAATCTCTGTTTCTGTGGAATCTGAGAAAGAACCTTTGGGAACTCTCTTTAGAATATGCTGAAAAGAAATAACCGCAGATAGAAACTGAAGGCAGCTTTCTGTGAAACTGCTCTCTGTCATGTGAATTCTGCTAACACAGTTAAGCTTCTGTTTTCATTGAGCAGTATTCTAACACCGTTTTTGTTTAGTGCGTTAAGGGATATTCAGGAGCACTTTGAGGATTATGGTGAAAAAGGAAATACCTTCATATGGAAACTGGAGAGAAGCTTTCCGAGGAGCTGCTCTGTAACATATGTATTCCACTCACAGAGTTATACTTTTCTTCACTTAGAGAATTGGGGAAACTCTTTTGGAGAAAAAGCTACCAAGAAACATTTGGGAGTATATGGAAGACCCTGGTGAAGTTGGAAATGTCCTCAGACAAAAACTAGAAAGAAGCTTTCTGTGAAACTGCTTTGTGATAGATATGTTTATTCGTATCACATAGATAAAACTTTCTTTATATTACGCAGTTTTGAAACTGGGTCAGGGACAGATTCGCCAAGGGATACTCAGCAGCCCATTCAGGCCTGTGGGGAAATAGGATATATCTCCAGACAAAAATTTGAGAGAAGCATTCCGAGAACATCTTTGTGATGTGTGTATTCCACTCAGGAAGTTATATCTCTTCTCTCATAAGGCAGTGTTTGAAGACTGTTCCTGTAAAACTGAAAAAGCGATATTTTGCTGTGCATTGAAGACTATGGCGAAAGTGAAATATCCTGAAATAATACCCAGAAAGAAGAGTTCCAAGAAACTGCTCTCTGACGTGTGCATTCATTTCAGAGAATTAAAGCTTACACTACGTTGCCCAGTTTCAAAACTCTGTCTTTGAGGAATCTGTGAAGGAATATTAAGTGGGACCCTGAAGCTTGTGGTGAGAAAGGAAACGTCTTCCGATGAAAACTGGAGAGAAGCATTCGGAGCAACTACTTTTTGATGTGTGTATTCATCTGATAGAGTTAAATCATTCTTAGGAATGAGCAGTTTGAAATCACTGTTTCTATGGAATCTGAGAAAGGACATTTTGGAACGCTCTTAAGAATATGATGAAAAAGAAATACCCTTCGATAAACAGCAGAAGGAAACTTTCTGTGAAACTGCTCTAGGTCACGTGAATTCTACTCACACAGTTAAGCTTCTATTTTCATTAGGCAGTATTCTAACACTGTTTTTGCTTAGATAGCTAAGGAATACTGGGGATTGCTTTGAGGCTTATGATGAAAACGGAAATATCTTCAGATAGGTAGTGGAGAGAAGATCTCTGAGGAGCTGCTTTGTGACATGTGCATTCCACTCACAGAATTATACATTCCTTCTCAGAGAGGATTACGGAATCCCGTTTGGAGAAAAAGCTACCGGGGGCATTCAGTAGTATATGGATGGCAACAGAGAAAAAGGAAATATCCTCAGACAAAAACTGGAAAGAAGCTTTCTGTGAAACAGCTTTGTGATAGATATATCTATTCATCTCACATAGATACAGTTTTCTTTCCATTACACGGTTTTGAAATTATTTCATGGATGGGTTCGCAAAGGGATATTCAGGAGCACATTCAGGCCTGTGGGAAAATAGGAGATATCTTCAGGTAAAAACTGGAGAGAAGCTTTCTTAGATACTGCTTTGTGAGGTGTGCATTCCACTGAGGGAGTTATACATCTTTTCTCATAAGGCAGTGTTTGAACAATGTTTCTGTAAAACTGAAAAAATGATATTTTACAGCGCTTTGAAGACTATGGCGAAAAGTGAAATATCCTGAAATAAAACACACAAAGAAGTGTTCCAAGACACTGCTCTCTGACTTGTGCATTTGTTTCAGAGATGTAAAGCTTACACTACGTTGTCCAGTTTGGCAACTCCATCTCTGAGGAATCTCTGAAGGGATATTAAGTGGCACCTGGAGTCTTGTGGAGAGAAAGGAAACGTCTTCCAATAAAAAAGGAGAGAAGCTTTCTGAGCAACTGCTTTGTGGTGTGTGCATTCATCTCATAAAGTTAAATCATTCTTTGGATTGAGAAGTTAGAAATCACTGTTTTTGTGGAACCTGAGAAAGGACATTTGGGAATGCTCTTAAGAATATGCTGAAAAAGAAATACCCTCCGAGAAAAAACAGAGGGAAGCTTTCTGTGAAACTCTTCTAGGTCACGTGAATTCCACTTACACAGTTAAGCTTCCATTTTCATTGAGAAGTATTCTAACACTGTTTTTGATTAGTCAGCTAATGAACACTCTGGAGAGCTTTGAGGCTTCTGGTGAAAACGGAAATATCTTCAGAATATGGGCAGCTATGGCAAAAAAGGAATTATCCTCATAAAAACTGGAAAGAAGCTTTCTGTGAAATGGCTTTGTGATAGATATGTCTATTAATCTCACATAGAGAAACTTTCTTTCTATTATGCAGTTTTGAAAGTGCATCATGGACAGAATCGTGAAGGACATTCGGGAGCAGACTCAGGACTGTGGAGAAATAGAAAATATCTCCAGATAAAACTGGAGAGAAGTTTTCTGAGAAACTGCTTTGTGATGTGTGCATTCCACTCAGGGAGTTATTCCTCTTTTCTCATAAGACAGTGTTTGAACACTGTTCCTGTAAAATTGCAGAAGTGATATTTGGCAGTGCAGTGAAGACTATGGCAAAAAGTGAAAATCCGGAAATAAAACCCAGAAAGAAACCTTGCAGGAAACTGCTCTCTGACGTGTGCATTCTTATCAGATGGATAAAGCTTACACTACGTTGCCCAGGTTGGAAACCCTGTCTTTGAGAAAACTGTGAAGGGACATTAAGTGGTGCTCCGAGGCTTGTGGTGAGAAAGGTAACGTCTTTGGATGAAAACTGGAGAGAACTTTCAGAGCAACTGCTTTGTGATGTGTATTCATCTCATAGAGATAAGTCATTCTTTGGATTGAGCAGTTTGAAATCAATGTTTCTGTGGAATCTGAGAAAGGACATTTGGGAACGCTATTAAGAATATGCTGAAAAGGAAATACCCTCCAGTAAAATCCAGAAGAAAACTATCTGTGAAACTGCTCTAGGTCGCATAATGTCCACTCACACAGTTAAGCTTCTCTTTTCTTTGAGCAGTATTCTAACACTGTTTTACATTAGTTAGCTAAGAGATACTCAGAAGTGCTTTGCGGCTTACGGTGAAAACGGAAATATCTTCAGCTAGCTACTGGAGAGAAGATTTCCGAGGAGCTGCTTTGTGAAGTGTGCATTCCACTCACAGAATTTTAATTTTCTTCTCATAGAGGACTAAGTAATCCTGTTTGGAGAAAAAATTACCAGGGGACGTTTCAGAGTATACGGACAGCTAGGGTGAAAAAAGAAATATCCTCAGACAAAAGCTGGAAAGAAGCTTTCTGTGAAACTGCCTTGTGATAGATGTGTCTATTCATCTCACATAGATAAGACTTACTTTCTATTACGCAGTTTTGAAACTGCGTCATGGACAGATTCGCGAGGGGACATTAGGGAGCGCATTCAGGCTTGTGGGAAAAAGGGAGATATCTTCAAATAAAAACTGGAGAGAAGCATTCCGAGAAACTGCTTTGCGATGTGTGCATTCCACTCAGGGACTTATACCTCTTTTCTCATAAGGGAGTGCTTGAACACTGTTCCTGTAAAACAGAAAAAGTGATATTTTGCAGCACATTGAAGACTATGGCAAAAAGTGAAATATCTGGAAACAAACCAAGAAAGAAGCATTCCAGGAAACTGCCCTCTGACGTGTGCATTCATTTCAGAGGGTTAAAGTTTACACTATATTGCCCAGTTTGGAAATTCTTTCTTTGAGGAATCTGTGAAAGGATATTTAGTGGTGCCCGGAGGCTTGTGGTGAGAAAGGAAACGTCTTCTGATGAAAACTGGAGAGAAGCTTTTGGAGCAACTGCTTCATGATGTGTGTATTCATCTCATAGAGTTAAATCATTCTTAGGAGTGAGCAGTTTGAAATTAGTGTCTCCATGGAACCTGAGAAAGGACAGTTGGGAACACTCTTAAGAATATGCTGAAAAATAAATACCCTCCAATAAAAACAAGAAGGAACCTTTCTGTGAAACTGCTCTAGGTTACGTGAATTCCACTCACGCAGGTAAACTTCTATTTTCATTCGGTAGTATTCCAACACTGTTTTTGGTTAGTCAGCTAAGGAATACACGGGAGCACTTTGAGGCTTACGGTGAAAACCGAAATATCTTCAGATAGATACTGGAGAGAAGATCTCCGAGAAGCTGCTTGTGACATATGCATTCCACTCACAGAGTTATACTTTCCATCTCAGAGAGGATTGGGAAATCCAGTTGAAGAAAAAGCTACCAGAGGACATTGGGTAGTTTATGGACGGCTATGGTGAAAAGGAAATATCCTCAGAAAAAAACTGGAAAGAAGCTTTCTGTGAAACTGTTTGTGATAGATACGTCTATTCATCTCACATAGATAAACATTTCTTTTTATTATGCAATTTTGAAACTGGGTCATGGACGGATTCATGAAGGGAAATTAGAGAGCACATTCGGGTCTGTGGGGGAAAAGGAGATATCTTCAGATCAAACCTGGAGAGAAGCTTTCTGAGTAACTGCTTTGTGATGTGTGCATTCCACTCAGGGAGTTATACCTCTTTTTTTTTTTTTTCTTCATTTTTTTTATTTTCTTTAAAATTTATTTATTATTATTGCTGTAAGTTTAGCAGGGTACATGTGCATAACGTGCAGGTTTGTTACATATGTATACTTGTGCCTTGTTGGTGTGCTGCACCCATCAACTCGTCATTTACATCAGGGGGAGTTATACCTCTTTTCTCATAAAGCAGTGTTTGAACACTTTTCCTGTAAAACTGAAAAAGTGATATTTTGTAGCGCATTGAAGACTATGGTGAAAAGTGAAATAAAACCCAGAAAGAAGAGTTCCAAGAAACTGCTCTCTGATGTGTGCATTCATTTCAGAGAATTAAAGCTCACACTACGTTGCCCAGTTTGGAAACTCTGTCTCTGAGGAATCTGTGAAGGAATATTAAGTGGGTCCCAGAAGCTTGTGGTGACAAAGGAAACGTCTTCCGATGAAAACTGGAGAGAAGCATTTGGAGCAACTGCTTTGTTATGTGTGTATTCATCTGATAGAGTTAAATCATTCTTAGGATTGAGCAGTTTGAAATCACTGTTTCTGTGGAACCTGAGAAAGGACATTTGGAACACTCTTACGAATATACTTATAAAGAAATACCCTTCATAAAATACCTGAAGGAAACTTTCTGTGAAACTGCTCTAGGTCATGTGAATTCCACTCACACAGTTAAGCTTCTATTTTCATTGGACAGTATTCTAACACTGTTTTTGCTTAGACAGCTAAGTAATACATGGGAGTGCTTTGAGGCTTATGGTGAAAACGGAAATATCTTCAGATAGGTACTGGAGAGAAGATCTCCGAGGAGCTGCTTTGTGACGTGTGCATTCCACTCACAGAGTTATACCTTCCTATCCAGGGAGGATTAGGGAATCCCGGTTGGAGAAAGAGCTACCAGAGGACATTCGGGAGTATAGGTATGGCTACGGTGAAAAAGGAAATATCCTCACACATAAACAGGAAAGCAGCTTTCTGTGAAACAGCTTTGTGACAGATATGTCTATTCACCTCACATAGATAAAAACTTTCTTTCCGTTACGCCGTTTTGAAACTACGTCATGGATGGATTCACGAAGGGACATTCGGGAGCACATTCAGGCCTCTGGGGGAATAGGAAATATCTTCAGATAAAAACTGGAGAGAAACTTTCTGAGAAACTGCTTTGTGATGTGTGCATTCCACTAAGGGAGTTATACCTCTTTTCTCATAAGGCAGTGTTTGAACACTATTTCTGTAAAACTGAAAAAGTGATATTTCACAGCATTTTGAATACTATGGCGAAAAGTGAAATATCCTGAAATAAAACCCAGAAAGAAGCGTTCCAAGATACTGGTCTCTGACTCGTGCATTCATTTTAGAGATTTCAAGCTTGCAGTACATTGCCCAGTTTAGCAAATCTGTCTCTGAGGAATATGTGAAGGGATACTAAGTGGCACCTGGAGGCCTGTGGTGAGAAAGGAAAGGTCTTCCGATGAAAACTGGAGAGAAACTTTCTGAGCAACTGTATTGTGCTGTGTGTATTCATCTCATAGAGTTAAATCATTCTTTGGTTTGAGCAGTTTGAAACCACTGTTTCTGTAGAACCTGAGAAAGGACATTTGGTAACATTCTTAAGAATGTGCTGAAAAGGAAATACCCTCTGATAAAAACCAGAAGGAAACTTTCTGTGAAACTGCTCTAGGTCACGTGAAGTCCACTCGCACAGTTAACTTTCTGTTTTCATTCAGCAATATTCTAACACTGTTTTAGGTTATTCAGCTAAGGGATACTCGGGAGCACTTTCAGGCTTACGGTGAAAACGGAATATCTTCTGATAGATACTGGAGAGAAGATTTCCAAGAGACTGCTTTGTGATGTGTGCATTCCACTCACAGAGTTATACTTTTCTCCTCATAGAGGATTGGAAAATCCACTGTGCAGAAAAAGCTACCACAGAACATTCAGGAGTATATGGATGGCTATGATGAAAAAGGAAATATCTTCAGACAAAAGCTGGAAAGAACGTTTCTGTGAATCTGGTTTGTGATAGATATGTATACTCATCTCACATAGATAAATCTCTCTTTCTATTTCACAGTTTTGAAATTGCATCATAGACGGATTCGCGAAGGGACATTCGGGAGCACATCCAGGCCTACAATGAAAAAGGAGATATCTTCAGATAAAAACTGCAGAGAAGTTTTCTGAGAAACTGATTTGTGATTTGTGCATTCCACTCAGGTAGTTATACCTCTTTTCTCATAAGGCAGGGTTTGAACACAGTTGCTGTAAAACAGAAAATGTCATATTTTGCAGTGCATTGAAAACTATGATGAAAAAGAGAAATATCCTGAAATAAAACCCAGAAAGAAGCATTCCAAGAAACTGCTCTCTGACGTGTGCATTCATTTCAGAGACATAAAACTTACACTACGTTGCTGAGTTTGGAAACTCTGTCTTTGAGGAATCTGGGAAGGGATATTCAGTGGCGCCCAGAGGCTGTTGGTGAGAAATGTAACATCTTCCGATGAAAACTGTGGAGAATATTATGGAGCAAGTGCTTTCTCATGTATGTATTCAACTCATAGAATTAAATCATTCCTTGGATTGAGCAGTTTGAAATCACTGTTTCTGTGGATCCTCATAAAGATCATTTGGGAACACTCTTAAGAATATTCTAAAAAAGTAATATCCTCCGATAAAAACCAGAAGGAAACTTGGAAACTTTCTGTGAAAATGCCCTAAGTCACGTGAATTCCACATGCACAGTTAAGCTTCTGTTTTCATGAGCAGTATTGTCACACTGTTTCAAGTTATTCAGCTAAGGGATACTTAGGAGCACTTTGAGGTTTAAGGTGAAAACAGAAATATCTTCAGATAGATACTGGAGAGAATATTTCTGAGGAGCTGCTTTGTGACGTGTCCATACCACTCACAGAGTTACACCTTTCTTCTCATAGAGGATTGAGGAATCCTGTATTTAAGAAAACGCTACCAGGGGACATTCGGGAATATATGCCTGGCTACGGAGAAAAAGGAAGTATCCTCAGACAAAAACTGGAAAAAAGCTTTCTGCGAAACTGCTTTGTGATAGATATGTCTATTCAACTCACATAGATAAAACTTTCTTTCTATTACGCAATTTTTTAAACTGCGTGATGGACGGATTCTCAAAGGGACATTCGGAAGCACATTCAGACAAGTGGTAAAATAGGAAATATCTCCAGATAAAAACTGGATAGAAGATTTCTATGAAACTGCTTTGTGGTGTGTGTATTCCACTCAGGAAGTTATACTTCTTTTCTCATAAGGCAGTGTTTGAGCACTGTTCCTGTAAAACTGAAAAACTGATATTTTGCAGCGCATTGAAGACTATGGTGAAAAGTGAAATATCCTGAAATAAAACACAGAAAGAAGCATTCCAAGAAACTGCTTTCTGATGTGTGCATTCATTTCGGAGAAGTAAAGCTTACACTACAATGCCGAGTTTGGAAACTCTGTCTTTGAGGAATCTGTGAAGGGATATTAAGTGGTGCCGGGAGGCTTGTGGTGACAAAGGAAACGTCTTCCATTGAAATCTGGAGAGAAGATTTTGGAGCAACTGCATTGTGACGTGTGTATTGATCTCATAGAGTTAAATCATTCTTTGGATTGAGCATTTGAAATAATTGTTTCTTTGGAACCTGAGAAAGGACATTTGGGAATGCTCTTAAGAATATGCTGAAAAAGTTATACATTCCGAGAAAAACCAGAAGGAAAGATTCCGTGAAACTGCTCCTGGTCACGTGAATTCTACTTGTACCGTTAAGCTTCTGTTTCCATTGAGCAGTATTCTAACACTGTTTAAGGTTAGTCAGCTAAGGGATGCTGGGGTGTGCCTTGAGGCTTATGGTGAAAATGGAAATATCTACAGATATATACTGGAGAGAAGATTTCCAAGGAGCTGCTTTGTGATGTGTGCATTCCACTCACAGAGTTATACCTTTCTTCCCATAGAGGATTGAGGAATCCCTTTTTGAAAAATCACCACCTGGGGACATTCTGGATTATATGGACGGCTATGGTGAAAATGGAAATATCCTCAGAAAAATACTGGAAAGAAGCTTTCTGTGAAACTGCTTTTGGATAGATATGTCTATTCATCTCACATAGATAAAACTTTGTTTGTATTGCGAAGTTTTGAAACTGTGTCAAGGACGGATTCGTGAAGGGACATTCGGGAGCACATTCAGCAATGTGGGGTAAAAGGAAATTTCTTCAGATAAAAACTGGAGAGAAGCTTTCTGACAAACTGCTTTGTGATATGTGCATTACACTCAGAGAGTTATACCTCTTTTCTCATAAGGCAGCTGTGAACACTGTTCCTGTAAATCTGAAAAAGGGATAATTTGCACCAAATTGAAGACTATGGCGAAAAGTGAAATATCTGGAAATAAAACCCAGAAAGAATCATTACAAGAAACTATTCTCTGACGTGTGCATTCATTTCAGAGAGTTAAAGCTTACACTACATTGCCCAGTGTGAAAAATCTGCCTTTTAGGAATATGTGAAGGGATATTAAGTGGCGCATGGAGGCTTGTGGTGAGAAAGAAAAAATCTTCTAATGAAAACTGGAGGGAAACTTTCAGAGCAACTACTTTGTGATGTGTGTATTCATCTTATAGAGTAAAATCATTCTTTGGATAGAGCAGTTAGATTTCACTGTTTCTTTGGAACCTGTGAAAGGACATTTGGGAATGCTCTTAAGAATATGCTGAAAAGAAATACTCCCCGATAAAAACCAAAAGGAAACTTTCTGTGAAACTGCTCTAGGACATGTGAAGTTCACTCGCACAATTAAGCTTCTGTTTTCATTAAACAGTATTCTAACACTGTTTTAGTTTAGTCAGTTAAGGGATATTCAGGAGCGCTTTGAGGCTTACAACGAAAATGGTAATATCATCAGATAGATACTGGAGTGAAGACTTTCGAGGACCTGCTTTGTGACGTGAGCATTTCACTCAGAGTTAAACTTTTTTTCTCATTGAGGATTGGGGAATCCCCTTTGGAGAAAAAGCTAACAAGGGACATTTGGGAGAATATGGATGGCTATGGTGAAAAAGGAAATATCCTCAGACAAAAGCTGGAAAGAATCTTTGTTAGAAACTGCTTTGTGATAGATAAGTCTATTCATTTCACATCGATAAAAATTTCTTCTTCTTATGCAGTTTTGAAACTGCGTCATTGACGGATTCGCGAATGGGCATTCGGGAGAACATTCAGGCCTGTGGGGAAAAAGGAGATTTCTTGAGATAAAAACTGGAGAGAAGCTTTCTGAGAAACTGCTTTGTGATGTGTGCATTCCACTCAGGGAGTTATACCTCTTTCTCATAAGGCAGTGTTTGAACACTGTTCCTGTAAAACTGAAAAAGTGATATTTTGCACCGCATTGAAGACTATGGCAAAAAGTGAAGTATTCTGAAATAAAACCCAGAAAGAAACGTTCCAAGAAACTGATCTCTGACTTGTGCATTCATTGCAGAGAGTTAAAGCTTACACTACGTTGCTCAGTTTGCAAACTCTGTCTTTGAGGCATCTGTGAAGGGATATTAAGTGGCGTCCAGAGGCTTGTGATGAGAAAGGAAACGTCTTCAGATGAATACTGGAGAGAAGTTTTCAGAGCAACTACTTTGTGATGTGTGTATTCATCACATAGAGTTAAATCATTCTGTGGATTGAGCAGTTTGAAATAACTTTTTCTCTGGAACTTGAGAAAGGATATTTGGGAACGTTCTTAAGAATATGCTGAGAAAGAAATACCGTCTGATAAAAACCATAAGGAATCCTGTGAAACTGCTCTAGGTCACGTGAAGTCCACTCACACTGTAAAACTTCTGCTTTCATTGAGCAGTATTCTAACACTGTTTTAGGTTAGACAGCTAAGGGATTCTCAGGAGTGCTTTTAAGCTTATGGTGAAAACTGGAATATCATCCGATAGATACTGGAGAGAAGATTTCCCGAGGAACTGCTTTGTGACCTGTGCATTCCACTCACAGAGTTATACTTTTCTTCTCATAGATGATTGGGGAATCTCGTTTGGAGAAAAAGCTAACAAGGAACATTCGGGAGTATATGGATGACTATGGTGAAAAAGAAAATCTCCTCAGACAAAAGCTGTAAGAACGTTTCAGTGAAACTGCTTTGTGATAGATATGTCTATTCATTTCACATAGATAAAACTTTCTTTTATGCAGTTTTGAAAATGCATCATAGACAGATTTGCGAAGGGACATTCAGGAGTACAATCAGGCCTGTGGGGAAAAAGGAGATATCTTCAGATGAAAACTGGAGAGAAGCTTTCTGAGAAACTGCTTTGTGATGTGTACATTCCCCTCAGGGTGTTACACCTCTTTTCTCATAAGGCAGTGTTTGAACACTGTTCCTGTAAAACTGAAAAAGTGATAGTTGGCAGCACTTTGAAGACTTGGGAGAAAAGTGAAATATCCTGAAATGAAACCCAGAAAGAAGTGTTCCAATAAACTGCTCTCTGACATGTACATTTATTTTAGAGGGTTAAAGCTTACACTACATTGCCCAGTTTGGAAACGCTGTCTTTAAGGACTCTGTGAAGGTATATTAAGTGGCGCCCAGAGGCTTGTGGTGAGAAAGGAAACGTCTTCCGATGAAAACTGGAGAGAAGCTTTAGGAGCAAGTATTTTGCGATGTGTGTATTCATCTAATAGAGTTTAATCATTCTTTGGACTGAGCAGTTTGTAATCACTATTTCTGTGGCACCTGAGGAAGGACATTTGGGAACACTCTTCAAAATATGCTGAAAAACAAATACCCTCCTATAAAAACCTGAAGGAAACTTTCTGTGAATCTGCTCTAGGTCACCTGAAGTCAATTCGCACAGTTAAGCTTCTATTTTCATTGAGCAGTATTCAAACACTGTTTTAGGTTAGTCAGCTATGGGATACCCGGGAGCGCTTTGAGGCTTATGGTGAAAACGGAAATAACTTCAGATAGATACTGGAGAGATGATTTCAAAGGAGCTGCTTTGTGACGTGTGCATTCCACTCGCAGAGTTATACTTTTCTTCCCATAGACATTGGGGGTATCCCATTTGGAGAAAACGGTACCAGGGGATATTCGGAGTAAATGGATGGTTATGGTGAAAAAGGAAATATCCTCAGACAAAAACTGGAAAGAAGCTTTCTGTGAAACTGCTTTGTGATAGATATGTCTATTCGTCTCACATAGATAAAACCTTCTTTCTATTATGCAGTTTTGAAACTGCCTCATGGACAGATTTGCGAAGGGACCTTTGAGAGCACATTCAGGCCTGTGGGGAAGTAGGAAATATGATCAGATAAAAAGGCTTTTCGAGACACAACTTTGTGATGTGCACATTCCACTCAGGCTGTTCTACCTATTTTCTCATAAGGCAGTCTTTGAACACTGTTCCTGTACAACTGGAAAAGGGATATTTTGCAGCACATTGAAGCATATGGCGAAAAGTGAAATATCCGGAAATAAAACCCTGGAAGTAACATTCCAAGACACTACCCTCTTACGTGTGCATTCATCTCAGAGAAGTAAAGCTCACACTACTTTGCCCGGTTTGGACACTCTTTTTCTGAAAAACCTGTGAAGGGATATTAAGTGCACCGGGAGGCTGGAGGTGAGAAAGGAAACGTCTTCCAATGAAAACTGGAGAGAAGCTTTTGGAGCAACTGCTTCGTGATGTGTGTATTCACCTCATAGTGTTAAATCATTCTTTGGATTGAGCAGTTTGTATTCACTGTTTCTGTGGAAACTGAGATAGGACATTTTGGAACACTCTTAAAAATATGCTATAAAAGAAATACCCTTTGATAAAAACAAGAAGGAAACTTTCTGTGAAATTGCTCTAGGTCACATGAAGTCCACTCGCACATTTAAGCTTCTGTTTTCGTTGAGCAGTATTTTAACACTATTGAGGTTAGTCAGCTAAGGGATACGCAGGAGCACTTTGAGGGTTATGGTGAAAACGGAAATATCTTCAGATAGATACTGGAGAGAAGATTTCTGAGGAGCTGCGTTGTGACGTGTGCATTCCACTCACAGAGTTATACTTTTCTTCACATAGAGGATTGGGGAATCCCATATGGAGGAAAAGCTACCAGGGGACATTTGGGAGTATACGGATGGCTATGGTGAAAAAGTTAATGTACTCAAACAAAAACTGGAAAGAAGCTTTCTCTGAAACTGCTTTGGGATAGATAACTCTATTCTTCTCACATAGATACAACTTTCTTTCTATTACCCGATATTGAAACTGCGTCATGGATGGATTCACGAAGGGAATTTAGGGAGCACATACAGGCCTTTAGGGAAATAGGAAATATCTCCATATAAAAACTGGAGAGAAGTGTTCTGAGAAAGTACTGTGTTGTGTGTGCATTCCACTCAGGGAATTATACCGCTTTTCTCATAAGGCAGGTTTGAAACCTGTTACTGTAAAACTGAAAAAGTGATATTTTGCAGTGCTTTGAAGACTATGATGAAAAGTAAAATATCCTCAAATAAAACCCAGAAAGAAGTGTTTCAAGAAACTGCTCTGCCATGTGTTCATTCACTTCAGGGAGTTAAAGCTTACACTGCAATGCTCAGTTTGGAAACTCTGTCTTTCAGGAATCTGTGAAGAGATATTTAGTGTCGCCTGGAGGCTTGTGGTGAGAAAAGTAACGTCTTCCGATGAAAACTGGACAGAAGCTTTCGGAGCAACTGCTTTGTGATGTGTTTATTAATCTCATGGAGTTAAATCATTCTTTGGATTGAGCAGTTTGAATTCACTGTTTCTGTTGAACCTGATATGGGATATTTGGGAATGTTCTTAAGAATATGCTGAAAAAGAAATACCCTCTGATAAAAACCAGAAGGAAATTTTCTGTGAAACTGCTCTAGGTCACGTGAATTCCACTCTCACAGTTAAGCTTCTGTTTTCATTTAGCAGTATTCTAACACTGTTTTGGTTTAGTCAGCTAATGGAACTTGGGAGCACTTTGAGGCTTACAGTGAAAACGGAAATACTTTCAGAAAGATACTGGAGAGAAGATTTGCGAGGAACTGCTTTGTGACTTGAGCAATCCAATCACAGAGTTATACTTTTCTTCTCATAGAGGATTGGGGAATCCCATTTGGGGAAAAAGCTACCAGGGGACATTCAGGAGTACATGGATGGCTATGGTGAAAAAGGAAATATCCTCAGACAAAAATTGGAAAGAAGCTTTCTGTGAAACTGCTTTGGGAAAGATATGTCTATTCATCTCTCATAAATAAAACTTTCTTTCTATTATGCAGTTTTGAAACTGCCTCATGGACTCAGTAGCAATGGGACATTTGGGAGCACATTCAAGCCTGTGGGGAAATATTAAATATCTTCAGATATACACTGGAGAGAAGCTTGCAGAGCAACTGCTTTGTGATGTGTGTATTCATCTCATCGAGTTAAATCATTCTTTGGATTGAGCAGTTTCAAATCACTGTTTCTGTGGAACTTCAGAAAGGCCATTTGGGAACGCTCTTAAGAATATGCTGAAAAAGAAATACCCTCCGATAAAAACCAGAAGGAAGCTTTCTGTGAAAGTGCTCTGTCTCATGTGAATTTCACTTGCACTGTTAAACTGCTCTTTTCATTGAGCAGTATTCTAACACTGTTTTAGTTTAGACAGCTTAGTGATACTCGGGAATGCTTTGAGGCTTATGGTGAAAACTGAAATACCTTCAGATAGAAACTGGAGAGAACAATTCCGAGAGGAGCTTTGTGACGTGTGCATTCCACTAATAGAGTTGTACTTTTTTTCTCATAGAGGATTTGGGAATCGATCTGGAGAAAAAACTACCAGGGGAATTTCAGGTGTATATGGACAGTGATGGTGAAAAAGGAAATATCCTCAGACAAAAATTGGAAAGAATCTTCCTTTGAAACTGCTTTGTGATTGATATGTTTATTGATCTCACATAGATAAAACTTTCCTTCTATTATGCAGTTTTGAAATGCCAACATGGACGGATTTGTGAAGGGACAGTCAGAAGCACATTCAGGCCAATGGTGCAAAAGGAAATATCTTCAGATAAAAACTGGAGAGAAGCTTTCTGAGAAACTGTTTTGTGACGTGTGCATTCCACTCAGGGATTTATACCTCTTTTCTCAAAGGCTGTGTTTGAACACTGTTCCTGTAAAACCGAAAAGTGATATTATGGAGCGCATTGAAGACTATGGCCAAAAGAGAACTCTCCTCAAATAAAACCCAGAAAGAAGCGTTCCAAGAAACTATTCTCTGATATGTGCATTCATTTCACAGCATTAAAGCAGACTCTACATTCCCCAGTTTGGAAACTCTGTCTTTGAGGAATCTGCGAAGGGATATTTAGAGGCTCCCGGAGGCCTGTGTTGAGGAAGGAAATGTCTTACGTTAAAAACTGGAGAGAAGTTTTCTGAGCAGCTGATTGTGATGTGTGTATTCATCTCATAGAGTTAAATCATTCTTTGCATTGAAGAGTTTGAAATCACTGTTTCTGTGGAATCTGAGAAAGGATATTTGGGAACGCTCTTTAGAATATGCTGAAAAAGAAATACCCTCAGAAAAAAAACAGAAGGAAGCTTTCCGTGAGACTGCTCTGTGTCGTGTGTATTCCACTACACAGTTCAGCTTCTCTTCTCATTGAGCAGTAGTCTAACACTATTTTTCTTTAGTCTGTGAAGGCATATTCGGGAGTACTTTGAGGCTTATGGTGAAAACGGAAATATCTCCAGATAGAAACTGGAGAGAAGCTTTCCAAGGACCTGTTTTGTGAAATGTACACTTCACTCAAAGAGTTATACCTTTCTTCTCATTGAGGATTGAGGAATCCCTTTTGGAGGAAAAGCTAGTATGGGACATTCGGGAGTATATGGATGGCTAGGGTTAAAAAGGAAATATCATCAGGCAAAAACAGGAAAGAAGCTTTCTGTGAAACTTCTTTGTGATACATATGCTTATTGATTTCACATAGGTAAAACCATTTTATACTATGCAGTTAGGAATCTCCGTCATGGATGGATCTTCAAAGGGACACTTGGGAGCACATTCAGGCATATGGTGAAAAAGGAAATATATTCAGATAAGAGGAGGACAGAAACTCTGAGAAACTACTTTGTAACGTGTCATTCCACTCAGGTATTTATACCTCTTTTCTCATAAGGCAGTGTTTGAACACTGTGCCTGTAAAACCAAAAAGTGATATTTCTGAGCTCTTTAAAGACTATGGCCAAAAGTGATCTATCCTCAAATGAAATCCAGAAGGAATCGTTCTAAGACATTGCTTTCTTATATGTGCATTTATTTCACAGAGATAAAGTTTCCTTTACATTGCCCAGTTTGGGAAGTCTCTCTTGAGGAATCTGCGAAGGTATATTAAGGGGCTCCCAGAGGCTGTGGTGAGCAAGGAAATGTCTTCCATTGAAAACTGGAAAGAAGCTTTCTGAGCAACTGCTTTGTGACGTGTGTATTCATCACATAGAGTTAAATCATTCTTTGGATAGAGCAGTTTGAAATCACTGTTTCAATAGAATCTGAGTTAGGATATTTGGGAACACTCCTTAGAATATGGAGAAAGAAATAGCCTCAGATAAAAACCAGAAGGAAGATTTCTGTGAAACTGCTATGTATCGTGTGAATTCCACTCACTCAGTTAAGGTTCTCTTTTCATTGACCAGTTCTCTAACACCGTTTATGTTTAGTGTTCAAAGGGATATTCAGAAGCACTCGAGACTTAAGGTGTAAAAGGAAATATGTTTAGATAGAAACTGGAGAGAAGCTTTAAGAGGAACTGCTTCGTGACATACGCTTTCCACTAACAGTGCTATACCTCTCTTTTCATGCAGCATTGGGGAAGCCCTTTTGGAGGAAAAGGTACCAAGGGATATTTGGATGCATTTTGTCGAACACAGTGAAAAGGGAAATAGCCTCAGACTAAAACTGGAAAGAAGCTTTCTGTGAAACTGCTCTGTGATATGTGTATTCATCTCACATAGAAAAAGTTTTCATAACATTACACAGCTTGGAAACTCTGTCATGGATGGATCCATGAAGGGACATTAGGGAGGACATTCAGGTCTATGGTGAAAAAGGAAAAATGTTCAGATAAACACTGGAGAGAAGCTTTCTGTGAATCTGCTTTTTGCGATGTTTATTCGTCTCATATAGATAAAGCTTTCTTTACATTATAGAGCTTGGAAACTCTGTCATAAACGGATCCATGAAGGGACATTGGGTAGCACCTTCAGGACTACGGTGAAAGTGGAAATATCTTCAGATAATTACTGCAGAGAAGCTTTCTGAGAAACTGCTTTGCGATGTGTGCACACCATTCATGGAGTTATGCCTCTTTTCTCATAAGGCAGTGTTTGAACACTGTTCCTATAAAACCGAAAAAGTGATATTTCGGAGTACATTGAAGACTATGGTGAAAAGTGAGCTATCCTCAAGTAAAACCCATAAAGGAATGTTCCAAGAAACTGCTCTCTGATATGTGCATTCACTTCACAAAATTAAAGTGTACTCTACATTGGCCAGTGTGCAAACTCTCTCTTTGAGGAATATGTGAAGGGATATTAACTGGCGCCCCAGAGTCCTGTGGTGAGCGAGGAAATGTCTTACCATGAAAACTGGAGAGAAGCATTCTGAGCAACTGCTTTGTGATGTGTATGTTCATCTCATAAAATTATACCATTCCTTGGATTGAACAGTTTGAAATCACTGTTTATGTGGCATCTCAGGAAGGATATTAGGGAACACTCTTTGGAATATGGAGAAAGAAATATCATGAGATGAAAACCAGAACGAAGGTTTCTGTGAAACTCCTCACAGTCATGTGATTTCCACTTACACAGTTAAGCTTCTCTTTTCATTCAGCAGTATTCTAACACTATATTTAGCCTGCGAGGGGATATTCGGGAGCGTTTTGAGGCTTATGGTGAAAACGGAAATACCTTCACATAGACAGTAGAGAGAAGCTTTCTGAGGAGTTGCTTTGTGACGTGTGCTTTCCACTCATAGAGTTACACCTTTCTTCTCATAGAGGATTGAGGAATCCCTTTTGGAGAAAAAGCTACCAAGAGACATTCAGGAGTATACAGGCGGCTATTGTGAAAAAGGAATTATCCTCAGACAAAAACGGGAAAGAAGCTTTCTGGGAAACCACTTTGTGATAGAAATGTTTATTCATCTCACATAGATAAAACTTTCTTTATATTACACCATTTTGGAAACTCCGTCAAGAACAGATCCACAAAGGGACATTCGGGAGCACCTTCAGGCCTACAGTGAAAATGGAAATCTCTTCATATAAAAATTGGAGAGAAGCTTTCTGAGAAACTGCTTTGGAATGTGTGCATTCCACTCAGGGAGATATGCCTCTTTTCTCATTAGCCAGTGTTTTAACACTGTTCCTGTAAAACTGAAAACGTGATATTTCATAGTGCATTGAAGACTATGGTGAAAAGAGAACTCTCCACACATAAAACCCAGAAAGAAGCCTTCCAAGAAACTGCTTTCTGATATATGCATTCATTTCACAGAATTAAAGCTTACTTTACATTGCCCAGTTTGGAAACTCTCTCTTTGAGGAATCTGCAAAGGGATATTAAGTGGCTCCCAGAGGACTGTGGTGAGCAAGGAAATATCTTCCTTTGAAACCTGGAGAGAAGCTTTCTGAGCACTTTGCAACGTGTGTATTCATGTCATAGAGTTAAAACATTCTTTGGATTGAGCCCTTTGAAAACACTGTTTCTTTGGAATCTGAGGAAGGACTTTTGGAAACGCCCTTTAGAATATGGAGAACTAAAAAGAATGACGCTTTCTGTAAAATTGCTGTGTGTCATGTGAATTCCTCTCGCTCAGTTAAGCTTCTCTTACATTGACCAGTTTTCATACCGTTTATGTTTAGCATGCGAAGGGATATTCGGGAGTACTTTCAGGCTTAGAGTTGAAAAGGAAATATCTTCAAATGGAAAATGGAGAGAAACTTTCCGAGGAACTACTTTGTGATGTGTGCATTCCACTCACAGTGTTATACTTCTCTTCTCATACAGCATCGGGAAAACATTTCGGAGAAAAAAGTACCAAGGGATATTCGGGAGCATATTGACGTCTATGGTGAAAAAGGAAATAGTCTCAGACAAAAACTGAAAAGAAGCTTTCTGTGAAACTGATCTGTGATATGTGTATTCATCTCACATAGATAAAGCTTTCTTTACATTATGCAGCTTGGAAACTCTGTCATGGATGGATACGTGAAGGGATATTTGGGAGCACATTCAGGACTATGGTGAAAATGGAAATATCTTCAGATAATTACTGTAGAGAAGCTTTCTGAGAAACTGCTTTGTGATGTGTGCACACCATTCATGGAGTTATACCTCTTTTCTCATAAGGCAGTGTTTGAGCATGGTTCCTGTAAAATCGAATAAGTGATATTTTGGAGTGCATTGAAGACTATTGCAAAAAGTGAACTATCCTCAAGTAGAACACAGAAAGAAGCATTCCAAGAAAGTGCTCTCTGATATGTGCATTCACTTCACAGAATTAAAGCGTACTCTACATTGTCCAGTTTGCAAACTCTGTCTTTGAGGAATACTCTGTCTTTGAGGAATATGAGAAGGGATATTAAGTGGCGCTCCAGAGGCCTGTGGTGAGCCAGAGAGTGTCTTCTCATGAAAACTAGAGAGAAGCTTTCTGAGCAACTGCTTTGTGAAGTATCTATTCATCTCATAGAGTAAAACCATTCCTTGGATTCAGCAGTTTGAAATCACTGTTTCTGTGGTATCTCAGGAAGGACTTTTGGGACCGTAGTTTGGTATACGGAGGAAATAAATACCCTCACATGAAAACTAGAAGGAAGCTTTCTGTGAAACTGCTATGTGTCGTGTGAATTCCTCTCACTCTGTTAAGCTTCCCTTTTCATTGAAGAGTTTTCTAACACTGTTTATGTTTAGTGTGCGAAGGGATATTCGGAAGCACTTTCACTCTTACAGTGAGAAAGGAAATATGTTCAGATAGAAATTGGAGAGAAGCTTTCTGAGGAACTGCTTTGTGACATTTGCATTTCACTCACAGTATTGTACGTCTCTTCTCATACAGCATCAGGGAACCCCTTTCGGAGAATAAGATACCAAGCGATATCCAGGAGCATATTGATGCCTATGGTGGAAAGGAAAAGAGCCTCAGACAAAAACTGGAAAGAACCTTTCCACGGAACTGCTCTGTGATATCTGAATTCATCTCACATAGATAAAGCTTTCTTTATATTATGCAGCTTGGAAACTCTGTCATGAATGGATTCATGAAGGGACATTCGGGAGCATATTCAGGACTATGGTGAAAATGGAAATATCTTCAGATAATTACTGTAGAGAAGCTTTCTGAGAAACTGCTTTGTGATGTTTGCATTCCACTCAGTGAGTTATACATGTTTTCTAATAAGGCAGTGTTTGAATACTGTTCCTGTAAAACCAAAAAATATGATATTTCAGAGTGCATTGAAGAATATGGCGAAAAGTGAACTATCCTCAATAAAACCCAGAAAGAAGCGTTCCAAGAAACTGCTCTCTGATATGTGCATTCATTTCACAGAGTTAAAGCTTCCTCTACGTTGCCCAATTTGGAATCTCTGTCTTTGAAGAATCTGCGAAGTTTTATTAAGTGACACTCGAGGCCTGTGCTGAGCAAGGAAATGTCTTCCGAGAAAACTGGAGAGATTTGTGAGCCACTACTTTG
This sequence comes from Papio anubis, assembly GCF_008728515.1. NCBI lineage: Eukaryota > Metazoa > Chordata > Mammalia > Primates > Cercopithecidae > Papio > Papio anubis. The sequence continues at coordinate 201,532 of NW_022169748.1, read as the reverse complement.
TGATGTATGTATTCATCTCATACAGTTGCTTTGGATGGAGCAGTTTGAAAACACTCTTTCTGTGGAACCTGAGGTAGAACATTGGGAACACTCTTTAGAATATGGAGAAAGAAATATCCTCAGATAAAATCCAGAAGGAATCTTTCTGTGAAACTGCTATGTGTCGTATGAATTCCACTCACTCAGTTAAGCTTCTCTTTTTATTGAGCAATTTTCTGACACTCTTCATGTTTAGCGAGCGAAGGAATATTTCAGAGTGCTTTGAGACTAACGATGTAAAAGGAAATATGTTCAGTTAGAAACTGGATGGAGGCTTTCCGTGGAACTGCTTTGTGACCTGTGAATTTCACTCACAGTGTTATATCTCTCTTCTAATAAAGGATTGGGGAATGCTTTTTGGGGAAAAAGCTGCCAAGGGACATTCGGGGTACATGGACGGCTATGGTGAAAAAAAAATATCCTCAGATAAAAGCTGGAAGGAAGATCTCTGTGAATCTGCTTCTTGCTATGTTTATTCATCTCACATAGATAAAGCTTTCTTTACATTACGCAGCTTGGAAACTCTGTCATGGACGGATCTGCGAAGGGACATTCAGGAGTACATTCAGGCCTATGCTGAAAATGGAAATATCTTCAGATAAAAACTGGAGAGAAGCTTCCTTAGAAACTGCTTTGTGAAGTGTGCAATTCACTCAGGCAGTTATACTGCTTTTCTCATAAGGCAGTGTTTGAACTCAGTTCCTGTAACCCGAAAAAGTGATATTATGGAGCGCATTGAAGACTATGGCAAAAAGTGAAATATCCTCAGATAAAACTCAGAAAGAATCTTTCCAAGAAACTGCTCTGTGATATGGGCATTCATTTCACAGAGTTAAAGCTTACTCTACATTGCCCATTTTGGAAACTCTGTCTTTGAAAAATCTGCAATGGGATATTATGTGGCTCCCGGAGACCTGTGGCCTGTGGTGAGCAAGGAAATGTCTTCCGTTGAAACCTGGAGAGAATCTTTGAGCGGCTGCCTTGTGATGTGTGCATTCAACTCATAGAGTTAAATCATCCTTTGGATTGAAGAGTTAGAAATCACTGTTTCTGTGGAACCTGAGAAAGGACATTTGGGAACATCTTTAGAATATGCTGAAAAAGAAATACCCTCAGATGAAAAACAGAAGGAAGTTTTCTGTGAGACTACTCTGTTTAGTCTCTGAAGGGATATTCCGGAGCGCTATGAGGCTTGTGGTGAAAACAAAAATATCTTCAGATGTAAACTGTAGAGAAGCTTTCAGAGGAGCTGCTTTGTGACATGTACATTTCATTCACAGAGTTATACCTCTCTTTTCATAGAGGATTTGGAAATCCCTTTTGGAGAAAAAGCTAACAAGAGACATTTGGGGGTATATGTATGGTTATTGTGAAAAAGGAAATATCCTCAGACAAAAACTGGAAAGAAGCTTTCTGTGAAACTGCTTTGTTATATACATATTTATTCATTCACTTAGATAAAACTTTCTTTATATTATGCAGTTTGGAAACTCCGTCATGGACGGATCCACGAAGGAAAATTCAGGAGCACATTCAGACCTATGGCAAAAAAGGAAATATCTTTAGATAAAAACTGGAGAGAGGCTTCCTGAGAAAGTGCTTTGTGATGTGTGCATTCCACTCAAGGTTTATACCACTTTGCTCATAAGGCAGTGTTTGAACACTGTTCCTGTATGACCGAAAAGGTGATATTTCGGAGCACATTGAGAAGCATTCCAAGAAACTGCTCTCTGATATGGTCATTCTTTTTACAGAGTTAAAGCTTACTCTACATTTCCGAGTGTGGAAAGTCTGTCTTTTGGGATTCTGTGACGGGATATTAAGTGGCAACCAGAAGCATGTGGCAAGCAAGGTAATGTCTTCCATTGAAAATTGAAGAGAAGCTTTCTGAGCAACTCTTTTGTGATGTGTGTATGCAGCTCATAGTCTTAAATCATTCTTTGGATTGAGCTGTTTGAAATCACTGTTTCTGTGGCATCTCTGAAAGGACATTTGGGAACGCTCTTTAGAATATGGAGAAAGAAATATCCTCAGGTAAAATGCAGATTGGAGCTCTCTGTGAAACTCCTCTGTGTCATGTGAATTCCTCTTGCTCAGTTAAGCTTCTCTTTTCATTGAGCAGTTTTCTAACACTGTTTTTCTTTAGCGTGAGAAGGGATATTCGGGAGCGCTTTGAGGCTTATGTTGAAAAAGGAAATATGCTCAGATAGAAACTGGAGAGATGCTTTCTGAGGAACTGCTTTATGACGTGTGCATTTCACTCACAGTGTTATACTTCTCTTCTCATACAGCATTGGGGAAATCCTTTAGGAGAAAAAGGTACAAATGACTATTACAGAGCATATTGATGCCTATGGTGAAAAGGGAAATGTCTTCAGACAAAAACTGGAAAGAAGCTTTCTGTGAAACTGCTCTGTGATATGTGTATTCATCTCACATAGATAAAGCTTCCTTTACATAATGCATGTCGGAAACGTTGTCATGGACAGATTTACGAAGGGACATTTGGGAGCACATTCAGTAGTATGACTAAACGGGAAATACCTTCAGATAAAAACTGGAAAGAAGCTTTCTGTGAATCTGCTTCTTGTTATGCTTATTCATCTCACATAGATAAAACTTTCTGTACATTATGCAGCTTGGAAACTCTGACATGGACATATCCGTGAAAGGACATTCGGGAGCATATTCAGGACTATGGTGAAAGTGGAAATATATTCAGAGAAAAAATGAATAGAAGCTTTCTGTGAATCTGCTTTTTGCTATGTTTATTCATCTCACAATGGTAAAGCTATTTTTACATTACACAACGTGGAAACTCCGTCATGGATGGATCCACGAAGGGAAATTTGGGAGCACATTCAGGCCTATAGTGAAAAAAAAATCTTCAGATAAAAACTGGAGAGAAGCTTTCTGAGAAACTTCTTTGAGATGTGTGCATTCAACTCAGGGTTTTACAACTCTTTTCTCATAAGACAGTGTTTGAATACTGTTCCTATAAAACACAAAAAAATGATAATTCAGAGCACTTTGAAGACTATAGTGAAAAGTGAAACATCCTCAAATAAAACCCAGAAAGAAGTGTTCCAAGAAACTCCTCTGTGATATGTGCTTTCATTTCACAGAGCTAAAGCTTACTCTACGTTGCCCAATTTGGAAACCCTGTCTTTGAGGAATCTACGAAGGGATATTAAGTGGCACCGGAGGCCTGTGGTGAGCAAGGAACTGTCTTCCATTGAAAACTGGAGAGAAGCTTTCTGAGCAACTTCTTTGTGATGTGTGTATTCATCTCATAGAGTTAAACCATTCCTTGGATTCAGCAGTTTGAAAGCACTGTTTCTGTGGTATCTCAGGAAGGACATTTTGGATCGCTCTTTGGAATATGCAGAAAGAAATATCCTTAGATGAAAACCAGAAAGAAGCTTTCTGTGAAATTGCTATGTGTTGTGTGAATTCCTCTTGCTCAGTTAAGCTTCCGTTTTCATTGAAGAGATTTCCAACGTTTATATTTAGCGTGTGAAGGGATATTCGGAAGCTCTTTGAGTCTTACAGTGATAAAGGAAATATGTTAAGATAGAAACTGGAGAGAAGCTTTCTGAGGAACTGCTTTGTTTCGTGTGCATTTTACTCACAGTATGGTACGTCACTTCTCATACAGCATTGGGGAAACCCTTTTGGAGAACAAGGTACCGAGAGATATCTGGGAGCATATTGATGCCTATGGTGAAAAGGGAAAGAGCCTCAGACAAAAATTGGAAAGAAGCTTTCTATGAAACTGCTCTGTGATATGTGTATTCATCTCACCTAGATAAAGCTTTCTTTACATTGCCCAGCTTGCAAACACTGTCATGGACAGATCCGCGAAGAGACATTTGGGAGAACATTCTGGACTATGGTGAAAAACGAAATATCTTCAGATAAAAACTGGAAAGAAGCTTTCTGAGAGTCTGCTTTTTTCTATGTTTATACATCTCACATAGATAAAGCTTTCTTTCCATTACGCAGGTTGGAAACTCTGTCATGGATGGATCCACGAAGGGATATTTGAGATCACATTTGGGTCTATGGTGAAAAAGTAAATGTCATTTGATAAAAACTGGAGAGAAGCTTTTGGAGAAACTGCTTGGTGATGTTTGCATTCCACTCAGGGAGTTATAACTTTCTTCTCATAACACACTGTTTGAACACTGTTCCTGTAAAACTAAAAAAGTGATATTAGGAGTCTGTCTTTGAAGATTCTGCAAAGGGATATTAAGTGGCAAACAGATGCCTGTGGTGAGCAAGGAAATGTCTTCTGTTGAAAACTGGAGAGAAGCTTCTGAGCAACTGCTTTGTGATATGTGGGTTCATCTCATAGAGTCAAATCATTCTTTGGATTGAGCATTTTAAAATCACTGTTTCTGTGGAATCTGAGAAAGGACATTTGGGAATGCTGTTAAGAATATGCTGAAAAAGAAATACCCTCCGATAAAAATCAGAAGGAAGCTTTTGTGAAACTGCTCTGTGTCATGTGAATTCCCCTCGCACAGGTAAGCTTCTGTTTTCATTGAACAGTGTTGAAACACTGTTTTAGTTTTGTCAGCTAAAGGATACTCGGGAGCACTTTGAGGCTTATGGTGAAAACGGAAATATCTTCAGATAGAAACTGGAGAGAAGATTTCCGAGGAGGAGCTATGTGACATGTGCATTCCACTCACAGAGTTACACTTTTCTTCTCATAGAGGATTGGGAAATGCCTTTTGGAGAAATAGTTACCAGGAGACATTCGGGAGTATATGGACAGCTATGGTGAAAAAGGAAATATCCTCAGATATAAACTGGAAAGAAGCTTTCTGTGAAACTGCTTTGTGATAGACATGTTTATTCATCTCACATAGATAAAACTTTCTTTCCATTACGCATTTTTAAAACATCGTCATGACGGATGCGTGAAAGGACATTCAGGAACACATTCAGGCCTATGGTGAAATAGGAAATATCTTCAGATAAAAAAAGGAGAGAAGCTTCTGAGAAACTACTTTGTGATGTGTGCATTCCACTCAGGTAGTGTACCTCCTTTTTCTTAAGGCAGTGTTTGAACACTGTTCCTGTAAAACTGAAAACATGGTATTTCGGAGCTCATTGAAGGCTATGGCAAAAAGTGAAATATCCTCAAATAAAACCGAGAAAGAACCGTTCCAAGAAAGTGCTCTCTGATATGTGCATTCATTTCACAGAGTTAAAGCTTACTCTGCTTTGCCCAGTCTGGAAACTCTGTCTTTCAGGAATCTGCAAAGGGATATTATGTGGCGCCCGGAGGCTTGTCGTGAGTTAGGAAACATCTTATGTTGAGAGCTGGAGAGACGCTTTCTGAGCAACTGCTTTGAAGTGTGTGTCTTCAACTCATAGAGTTAAACCATTCTTTGAATTGAGCAGTTTGAAATCACTGTTTTTGTGGAATCTGAGGAAGGATATTTGGGAACCCTATTTAGAATATGGAGAAAGAAATATCCTCAGGTAAAATCCAGAAGGAAGCATTCTGTGAACCTGCTCTGTGTCGTCTTAATTCCTCTCACTCAGTTAAACCTCTCTTTTCATCGAGCAGTTTTCTAACCCTGTTTATGTTTAGCATGTGAAGAGATATTCGGGAATGCTTTGAGGTTTATGGTGGAAAAGGAAATATATTCAGATGGAAATTGGAGAGAAGCTTTCCGAGGAACTGCTTTGTGACGTGTGCATTCCACTCACAGTGTTATACCTCTTTTCTCATACAGCATTGGGGAAACCCTTTTGGAAAAGAAGGTACCAAGTGATATTAGGGAGCATGTTGAATCATATGGTGAAAAAGGAAATAGTCTGAGACAGAAATTGGAAGGAAGTTCTATGAAACTGCTCTGTGATATGTGTATTCATCTCACATACATAAAGCTTTCTTTACATTACACAGCTTGGAAACTCTGTCATGGACGGATCCTCAAAGGGATATTCGGAAACACTTTCAGGACTATGGTGAAAAAGTAAATATCTTCAGATAAAAACTAGAAAGAAGCTTTCTGTGAATCTGCTTTTTGCTATGTTTATTCAGCTCACATAGATAAAGCTTTTTTTACATTACATAGTTTGGAAACTGCGTCATGGATGGATCTGCGAAGGGATATTTGGGATCACATTCAGGCTTATGGGGAAAAAGAAAATATTATCAGATAAAAACTGGAGAGATGCTTTCTGAGAAACTGCTTGGTGATGTTTGCATTCCACTCAAGGAGTTATACCATTTTTCTCATAAGGCACTGTTTGAACTCTGTTTCTGTGAAACTAAAAAACTGATATTCAGAGCATATTGAAGACGATGGTGAAAAGTGAAAATCTTCCAATAAAACCCGGAAAGAAGCATTCCAAGAAATTGCTCTCTGATATGTCCATTCTTTTCACAGAGTTAAAGCTTACTCTACATTTTCCAGTTTGGAAAGTCTGTCTTTGAGGATTCCTCAAAGGGATATTAAGTGGCTCACTGTGGTGAGCAAGGAAATGCTTTCCATTGAAAACTGGAGAGAAGCTTTCTGAGCAACTGCATTGTGATGTGTGTATTCATATCATAGAGTTAAATCATTCTTTGGAATGTGCAGTTTGAAATCAGTCTTTCTGTGGAATCTGAAAAAGGACATTTTGGAACACTCTTAAGAATGTGCTGGAAAAGGAATACCCTCCAATAAAAAACAGAAGGAAGCTTTCTGGGAAATTACTCTGTGTCACGTGAATTCCACTTGCACAATTAAGCTTCTGTTTTCATTGAGCTGCATTCTAACACTGTTTTAGCTTAGTCAGCTAAGGGATACTCGGGAGCAATTTGAGGCTTATGGTGAAAACGGAAATATCTTCAGATAGAAACTGGAGAGAAGATTTCTGAAGAGCTGCTTTGTAACGTGTGCATTCCACTCACAGAGTTATACTTTTCTTCTCACAGAGGATTGGGGAATGCCTTTTGGAGAAAAAGCTACTACGGGACATTCGGGAGTATATGGATGGCTATGATAAAAAGGAAATATCCTCAGACAGAAACTGGAAAGAAGATTTCTGTGAAACAGCTTTGTGATAGATACGATTATTCATATCACATAGATAAAACTTTCCTTATATGATGCAGTTTGGAAATTCAGCCATGGACGGATCCACGAAGGGATGCTCGGGAGCACATTCAGGCTTATGGTGGAATAGGAGACATCTTCATATGAAAACTGGATAGAAGCTTTCTGTGAAACTGCTCTGTGCTATGTGAAATGTCGTCCAATGAAACCAAGAAAGAAGCATTCCAAGAAATTGCTCTCTGACATGTCCATTCATTTCACAGAGGTAAAGCTTACTCTACATTTCTCAATTTGGAAAGTCTGTCTTTTAGGATTTTGCAAAGGGATATTAAGCAGCAACTGGAGGCCTGTGGCAAGCAAGGAAACCTCTTCCATTGAAAATTGAAGAGAAGCTTTATGAGCAACTCATTTTGATGTTTGTATTCATCTCAAAGAGTTAAATCATTCTTTGGGTTGAGCAGTTTGAAATCACTTTCTGTGGAATGTGAGAAAGGACATTTGGGGAAGGCTCTTTAGTATATCCTGAAAAAGAAAATACCTCAGATGGAAACCAGAAGGACACTTTCTGTGAAACTGCTTTGTGTAGTGTAAATTCCACTCACACAGTTATCCTTCTGTTTTCATTGAGCAATATTCTAACACTGTTTTGTTTAGTCTGTGAAGGGATATTCGGGAGCGCTGTAAGGCTTATGGTAAAAAAGGAAAAAACTTCAGATAGAAACTGCTGAGAAGCTTTCTGAGGAGCTGCTTTGTGATGTGTCCATTCCACTCACAGAATTATACCTTTCCTGTCATAGAGGATTGGTCAATCCCTTTTGGAGAAAAAGCTACAAAGTGACTTTCAGGAATATATGGAGAGCAATGGTGAATAAAGAAATATCCTCTGAAAAAAAACTGGAGAGAAGAGTTCTATGAACTGCTTTAAATAGATATGTCTATTCATCTCACATAGATAAAGTTACACAGTTTGGAAACTGCATCATGGACGAATTCGCAAAGGGACATTCGGGAGCCCTTTCAGGCCTATGGTGAAAAAGGAAATATCTTCAGATAAAAACTGGATAGAAGCTTTCTGAGAAACTGCTTTGTGATGTGTGCATTCCACTCAGGTAGTTATACCTCTTTTCTTATAAGGCAGTGTTTGAACACTGTTCCTGTAAAACCGAAGACGTGATATTTTAGAGCGCATTGAAGACTGTGGCAGAACGTGTAATATCCTGAAATAAAAACCAGAAAGAAGTGTTCCAAGAAACTACTCTCTGATATGCGCATTCATTTCACTAAGTTAAGATTACTCTACACTGCCCCCTTTGGAAAATCTGTCTTTGAGGTTTCTGGGAATGGAGATTAAGTGGTGACCGGGATCCTGTGGCGAGCAAGGACATGTCTTCCGGTGAAAATTGGAGAGAAGATTTCTGAACAACTGCCTGTGATCTGTGTTTTTAACTCATAGAGGTAAATCATTCTTTGGATTGAGCAGTTTGGAATCACTCATTCTGTGGAACCTGAGAAAGGACATTTGGGAACACTCTAAAGAATATGCTGAACAAGAAATACCTTCTGATTAAAAGCAGAAGGAAACCTTCTGTGAAACAGCTCTGTGTCATGTGAATTCCACTCACACAGTTAAGCTTCTGTTTTCATTGAGCAGTATTCTGACACTGCTTTACTTTACTCAGCTAAGGGATACTCGGGAGTGCTTGGAGGCTTATGGTGAAAATGAAAATATCTTCAGATAGATACTGGAGTGAAGATTTCCGAGGAGCTGATTTGTGACGTGTGCATCCCACTAACAGAGTTATACTTTTCTTGTCATAGAGGATTGGGGAATCCCATTTGGAGAAAAAGCTAGCAGGGGACATTCGGGAGTATATCGATGGCTATGGTGAAAAAGGAAATATCCTCAGACAAAAAGTGAAAAGAAGCTTTCTGTGAAAAGAAGAAAAGAAGCTTTTGTGTCAAACTGCTTTGTGATAGATATGTGTATTCAATTTGAACAATGTTTCTGTAAAACTGAAAAAGCGATATTTTGCAGCTCATTGAAGACATTTGAGAAAAAGCTACCAGGGAACATTCGGGAGTGTATGGATTCTTACGGTGAAAGAAGAAATATCCTCAGACAAAAACTGGAAAGAAGGTTTCTGTGAAACTGCTTTGTGATACATATCTCTATTCATCTCACATAGATAAAACTTTCTTTCTATTACACAATTTTGAAACTGCGTCATGGTCGGATTCATGAAGAGACATTCAGGAGCACATAAAGGCCTCCGGGGAAAAAGGAGATATCTTCAGGTAAATACTGGAGAGAAGTCTTCTGAGAAACTGCTTTGTGATGTGTGCATTCCACTCAGTGAGATATACCTCTATTTTCATAAGGCTGTGTTTGAACACTGTTTCTGCAAAACGGAAAAAGTGACACTTTGCAGCGCCTTGAAGACTACCACGAAAAGTGAAATATCCTGTAATGAAACCCAAAAGAAGCGTTCCAAGAAACTGCTCTCTGACGTGTGCAGTCACTTGAGAGAGATAAAGCATACACTAAGTTCCCAGTTTGGAAACTCTGTCTTTGAGGAATCTGTGAAGGGATATTTAGTGGCACCTGGAGGCTTGTGGTGAGACAGGAAATGTCTTCTGATGAAACTTGGAGAGAAACCTTCGGAGCAACTGCTTTGTGATGTGTGTATTCATCTCATAGAGATAAATCACTCTTTGGATTGAGCACTTTGATATCACTGTTTCTGTGGAACTTGAGAAAGAATATTTGGGAACACTCTAAAGAATAGCCTGAAAAAGAAATACCCTCCAATAAAAACCAGAAGGAACCTTTCTGTGAAACTACTATAGGTCATGTGAAGAACACTTGCAGAATTAAGTTTGTTTTTCATTGAACAATATTCTAACACTGTTTTAGGTTAGTCAGCTAAGAGATACTAGGGAGCACATTGAGGCTTACTGTGAAAATGGTAATATCTTCAAATAGATACTGGAGAGAAGATTTCTGAGGAGCTGCTTTGTGACGTGTGCATTCTACTCACAGAGTTATATCTTTCTTCTTATAGAGGATTGGTGAATCCCATTTGGAGTAAACACTACCAGGAGACATTCGGGTGCATATGCACAGCTATGGAGAAAAAGGAAATATCCTCTGACAAAAAAGGGAAAAAAGCTTTCTGTGTAAGAGTTTGGTGATAGATATGGCTATTCATCTCACATAAATAAAACTTTCTTTCTGTTAAGTACTTTTGAAACTGCCCCATGGATGGATTCGTGAAGACACATTCGGGAGCACATTCAGGAATGTGGGGTAATAGGAGATTTCTTCAGATAAAAACTGGAGAGAAGATTTCTGAGAAATTGCTTTTTGATGTGTGCATTCCACTCAGTGAGTTATACCTCTTTTCTCGTAAGGCAGGTTTGAACACTGTTCTTGAAAACCTGAAAAAGGGATATATTGCAGCGCATTGAAGACTATGATGAAATGTGAAATGTTCTGAAATAAAACACAGAAAGAAGTGTTCCAAGAAACTGCTCTCCGATGAGTTCATTCATTTCAGGGAGTTAAAGCTTACACTACGTTGCCCAGTTTGGAATCTCTGTCATTGAGGAATCTGTGAAGAGATATTTAGTGGCGCCTAGAGGCTTGTGGTGAGAAAGGTAATGTCTTCCGATATAAACTGGACAGAAGCTTTCAGAGCAAATGCTTTGTGATGTGTGTATTCATATCATAGAGTTAAATCATTCTTTGGATGGAGCAGTTTGAAATCACTGTTTCTGTGGAACCTGAGAAAGGACATTTGGAACACTCTTAAGAATATACTGAAAAAGAAATACCCTCTAAAAAAACGTAAAGGTAACTTTCTGTGAAACTGCCCTAGGTCACGTGAAGTCCACTAGCACAGTTAAGATTCTGTTTTCATCGAGCAGTATTCTAACAGTGTTTTAGGTTAGTCAGCGAATGGATACTCGGAAGCACTTTGAGGCTTACAGTGAAAAAGGAAATATCTTCAGATAGGTACTGGAGAGAAGATTTCCAAGGAGCTGCTTTGTGACATATGCATTCCACTCACAGAGTTATACTTTTCATCTCATAGAGGATTGCGCAACCCCTTTTGGAGTAAAAGCTACCAGGGGACATTCGGGAGTTTATGGATGGCTATGGTGAAAAAGAAAATATCCTTAGAAAAAAACTGGAAAGAAGCTTTCTGTGAAACTGCTTTGTGATAGATATGTCTATTCATCTCACATAGATAAAACTTTCTTAGTATTACACAGTTTTGAAACTGTGTCATGGACAGATTTGTGAAGGGACATTTGGGAGCACATTCAGGCCTGTGGGGAATTAGGAAATATCTTCAGTTAAAAACTAGAGAGATGTTTTCTGAGAAACTGCTTTGTGATGTGAGCATTCCACTCAGGGACTTTTACTTCTTTCTCATAAGGCATTGTTTGAACACTGTTCCTGTAAAACTGAAAAAGAAATATTTAGCAGCGTGTTGAATTTTATGGTGAAAAGTGAAATATCCTGAAATAAAACCCAGAAAGAAGCATTCCAAGAAACTGCTCTCTGACGTGTGCATTCATTTCAGAGAGTTAAAGTTTACACTATGTTGCCCAGTTTGGAAATTCTTTCTTTGAGGAATCTGTGAAAGGATATTAAGTGGCACCCGGAGGCTTGTGGTGAGAAAGGAAACGTCTTCTGATGAAAACTGGAGAGAAGGTTTCAGAGCAACTACCTTGTCAGGTGTGTATTCATCTCCTACATTTAAGTAATTCTTTGGATTGTGCAGTTTGGAATCACTGTTTCTGTGGAACGTGAGAAAGGACATTTGGGATCGCTCTGAAGAATATGCTGAAAAAGAAATACCCTCTGATAAAAACCAGAAGGAAACTTTCCGTGAGACTGCTCTAGGTCATGTAAAGTCCATTCACACAGTTAAGAACTGTTTTCATTGACAAGTATTCTAAGACTGCTTTGGGATAGTCAGCTAAGGGATACTCAGGAGTGCTTTGGGTCTTACTGTGGAAACGGAAATATCTTCAGAGAGATACTGGATAGAAGATTTCCGAGGAGCTGATTTGTGACGTGTGCATTTCACTCACAGTTATACTTTTCTTCTCTTAGAGGATTGGGGAATCCTGTTTGGAGAAAAAGCTACCAGGGGACATTCGGGAACCTATGGAAGGCTATGGTGAAAAAGGAAATATCCTCAGACAAAAACTGGAAAGCTTTCTGTGGAACTACTTTGTGATAGATATGTCTATTCATCTCACATAGATAAAACTTTCTTTCTATTACACTGTTTTGAAACTGTGTCATGGACGGATTTGTGAAGGGACATTCGGGAGCACATTCAGGCCTGTGGGAAATATCTTCAGATAATAACAGGAGAGAAGTTTTCTGAGAAACTACTTTGTCATATGTGCATTCCACTGTGGGAGTATACCTCTTTTCTCTTAAGACAGTCTTTGAACACTGTTCCTATAAAACTGAAAAAGTGATATTTTGCAGCTCATTGGAGACTGTGGTGAAAAGTGAAAATTCGGAAATAAAACTCAGAAAGAAGCGTTGCACAAAACTGCTCTCTGACGTATGCATTTATTTCAGGGAGTTAAAGCTTACACTATGTTGCCCAGTTTGGAAACTTTGTCTTTGAGGAATCTGTGAAGGGATATTAAGTTTTGCACGTAGGTTTGTGGTGAGAAAGGAAATGTCTTCCGATGAAAACTGGAGAGAATCTTTCGGAGCGACTACTTTGTTATGTGTGTATTCATCTCAGAGAGTTAAGTCATTCTTTGGATTGAGCAGTTTGAAATCACTGTTTCTGTGGTTCCTCAAAAAGGACATTTGGGAACACTCTTAAGAATACGTTAAAAAAGTAATATCCACCGATAAAAATCAGAAAGAAACTTGGAAACTTTCTGTGAAAATGCCCTAGGTCAAGTGAATTAGACACGCACAGTTAAGCTTCTGTTTTCATTCTGCAGTATTCTAACACTGTTTCAAGGTAGTCAGCTAAGGGATACTCGGCAGCCCTTTGAGGCTTATGGTGAAAACAGAAATATCTTCTGATAGATACTGGAGAGAATATTTCCAAGGAGTTGCTTTGTGACCTGAGCATTCCACTCACAGAGTTAAACCTTTCTTCTAATAGAGAATTGGGGAATTCCATATGGAGAAAATGCTACCAGGGGACAATCGGGAGTATACAGACGGCTCTGATGAAAAAGTATCCTCAGACAAAAACTGGAAAGAAGCTTTCTCTGAAACTGCTTTGTGATAAATATGTCTATTTATCTCACATAGATAAAACTTTCTTTCTATTACGCAGTTTTGAAACTGCATCATGGACGGATATGTGAAGGGACATTCGGGAGTATATTCAGGCATGTGGGGAAATAGCAGATATCTTCAGATAATAACTGGAGAGAAGCTTTCTGAGAAACTGCCTTGTCATGTATGCTTTCCACTCTGGGAGTATACCTCTTTTCTCATAAGTCAGTGTTTGAACACTGTTCCTGTAAAAGTGAAAAAGTGATATTTTTTGGCTCATTTAAGAATATGGCGAAAAGTGAAATATCCTGAAATAAAACCCAGAAAGAAGCGTTCCAAGAAACTGCTCTCTGACTTGTGCATGCATTTCAGAGAGTTAAAGCCTACACTACGTTGCCCAGTTTGGAAACTCTGTCCTTGAGGAATCTGTGAAGGGATATTAAGTTGTGCACGGAGGTTTGTCGTGAAAAAGGAAACGTCTTCCAATGAAAACTGGAGAGAAGCTTTCACAGCAACTGGATTGTAATGTGTGTATTCATCTCCTAGAGTTAAATTATTCTTTGGATTGAGCAGTTTGAAATCACTGTTTCTGTGGAAACCGAGAAAGGACATTTGGGAATGCTCTTAAGAATATGCTGAAAAAGAAACATCCTCCGATAAAAACTTGAAGCAAACTTTCTGTGAAACTGATCTAGGTCACGTGAAGCCCACTCACACAGTTAAGCTTCTGTTTTCATTGAGCAGCATTCTAACACTGTTTTAGGTTAGTCTGCTAGTGGATACTCAGGAGCACTTTGAGGCTGATGGTGAAAAAGGAAATATCTTCAGATGGATACTGGAGAGAAGATTTCCGAGGAGCTGCTTTGTGACGTGTGCATTCCACTCACAGAGTTATATTTTTCTTCTCATACAGGATTTGGAAATCCTGTGTGCATAAAAAGCTACCACAGAACTTTTCTTCTAATACAGCACTGGGGAATCACATTTGGAGAAATACCTACCAGGGGATATTCAGGAATATATGGACGGCTATGGTAAAAAAGGAAGTATTCTCATACAAAACCTGGAAAGAAACTTTATGTCAAACTGCTTTGTGATAGATATGTCTATTCATCTAGCATACATAGAACTATCTTTCTATTACGCTGTTTTGAAACTGCGTCATGGACAGATTCAAAAAGGGACATTCGGTAGCACATTCAGGCCTATGATGATAAAGGAGATACCTTCAGCCAAAAACTGGAGAGAAGCTTTCTGAGAAACTGCTTTATGATGTGTGCATTCCACTTAGGGAGTTGTACCTCTTTTCTCATAAGTCAGTGTTTGAACACTGTTCGTGTAAAAGTGAAAAAGTGATATTTTGCAGTGCATCGAAGACTGCGGTGAAAGTGAAAATTCGGGAATAAAACCCAGAAAGAAGCATTCCAAAAAACTGCTATCTGTCGTGTGCATTCACTTCAGAGAGTTAAAGTTTTCACTACGTTGCCCAATTTGGAAACTCTGTCTTTGAGGAATCTTTGAGGGGATATAAAGTGGCACACGGAGGTTTGTGGTGAGAATGGAAACGACTTTTGTTGAAAACTGGAGAGAAGCTTTCGGAGTAACTGCTTTGTGATGTGTGTATTCTTCTCGGAGAGTTAAATCATTCTCTGGATTGAGCTGTTTGAAATCACTGTTTCTGTGGAACCTGAGAAAGGACATTTGGGAACACTCTTAAGAATATGCTGAGAAAGAAATACCCTCCGATAAAAACCAGAAGAAAACTTTCTGTGAAACTGATCTAGGTCACGTAAAGTACACTTCGCAGTTAAACTTCTCTTTTCATTGAGCAGTATTCTCACACTGTTTTAGGTTAGTCAGTGAAGGGATACTCGGGAGCACTTTAAGGCTTACAGTGAAAATGGAAATATCTTCAGATAGATACTGGAGAGAAGATTTCCGAGGAGCTGCTTTGTGATGTGTGCATTCCACTCACAGAGTTATACTTTTCTTCTCATAAAGGATTGGGGAATCTCGTCTGGAGAAAAAGCTACCAGGGGACATTCAGGAGTATATGGAGGGCTATGGTGAAAGAGGAAATATCCTCAGACAAAACTGGAAAGAAGCTTTCTGTGAAACTGCTTTATGATTAATATATCTATTCATCTCACATAGATAAAACTTCCTTTCTATTACGCAGTTTTGAAACTGTGTCATTGACGGTTTCGCAAAGGGACACTCGAGAGCACATTCAGACCTGTGGGGAAATTTGGAGATATCTTCAGATAAAAACAGAAAAGAAGATTTCTGAGAAACTGCTTTGTGATGTGTGTTTTCCACTCGGGGAGTTATACCTCTTTTCTCACAAGAGAGTGTTTGAACACTGTTCCTGTAAAACTGAAAAAGTGATATTTTGCAGCACATTGAAGACTGGTGAAAAGTGATATATCCTGAAATAAAATCCAGAAAAAAGCTTTCCAAGAAGGAGCTCTCTGACGTGTGCATTCATTTCAGAGACTGAAATCTTACAATATGATGCCTAGTTTGGAAACTCTGTCTTTGAGGAATCTGTGAAGGGATATTAAGTGGCACCTGGAGGCTTGTGGTGAGAAGGTACACGTCTTCTGATGAAAACTGGAGGGAGGCTTTTGGGGCAACAGCTTTTGATGTGTGTATTCATCTCATAGAGTTAAATCATTCTGTGAATTGAGCAGTTTGAATCATTGTTTGTGTGGAACTTGAGAAAGGACATTTGGAAACGCTCTTAAGAGTATGCTGAAAAAGGAATAACCTGAAGGGAACTTTCTGTGAAACTGCTCTAGGTCACGTGAAGTCCACTCACACAGTTATACTTCTGTTTTCATTGAGCAGTATTCTAACATGTTTTAGGTTAGTCAGATAAGGGATACTCGGGAGCACTTTGAGGTTTATGGTGAAAATGGAAATATCTTCAGATAGATACTGGAGAGAAGATTTCCGAGAAGCTGCTTTGTGACTCGTTCATTCCACACACAGAGTAATTCTTTTCTTCTCATAGAGGATTAGGTAATCCCGCTTGCAGAAAAAGCTACCAGGGTACATTCGGGAGTTTATGGATGGCTATGGTGTATAAGAAAACATTCTCAGACAAAAACTTGAAAGAAGCTTTCTGTGAAACTGCTTTGTGATAGATATGTCTATTCATCTCACATAGATAAAACTTTCTTTCTATTATGCAGTTTTGAAAATGCTTCATGGACGGATTCATGAAGGATCATTCGGGAGCACATTGAGGAATGTGGGGGGAAAGGAGATATCTTCATATAAAAATTGGAGAGAAGTTTTCTGAGAAACTGCTTTGTGATGTGTGTGTTCCACTCAGGGAGTTATACCTCTTTTTTCATAAGGCAGTGATTCAACACTGTTCCTGTAAAACTGAAAAAGTGATATTTTGCAGTGCTTTGAAGAGTATGATGAAAAGTGAAATATCCTGAAATAAAACCCAAAATGAAGCGTTCCTAGAAACTGCCCTCTGATATGTGCAATCATTTCAGTGAGTTAAAGCTTTTGCCCCATTGCCCAGTTTGGAAACTCTGTCTTTAAGGAATCTGAGAAGCGACATGAAGGGGCGCCCGGAGGCTTGTGGTGAGAAAGAAAATGTCTTTCGATGAAAACTGGAGAGAAGCTTTCGGAGCAACTGCTTTGTGATGTGTGTATTCATCTCATAGAGTTAAATCATTCTTTGGATAGAGCGGTTTGAAATCACTGTATCTGTGGAACCTGAGAAAGGACATTTGGAAATGCTCTTAAGAATATGCTGAAAAAGGATACTCTCTGATAAAAATCAGAATTCCTTCCTGTGAAACTGCTCTATGTCACGTGAAGTCCAGTCGCACAGTTAAGTTCCTGTTTTCATGGGGCAGTATTCTAACACTGTTTTAGCTTAGTCAGCTAAGAGATTCTCGGGAGAACTTTGAGGCTTACGGTCAAAACGGAAATATCTTCAGTTAGATTCTGGAGAGAAGACTTCCAAGTAGCCACTTTGTGACGTGTGCATTTCACTCACAGAGTTATAAATTTCTTCTCATGGAGGATTGGAGAATCTCATTTGGTGAAAAAGCTACCAGGGGATATTCGGGAGTATATGGATGGCTATGGTGAAAAAGGAAATATCCTCAGATAAAAACTGGAAACATGCTTTCTGTGGAACTGCTTTGTGATAGATACGTCTATATATCTCACATAGATACAACTTTCTTTCTATTACGCAGTTTTGAAACGACGTCATGGACGGATTTGCAAACCGGCATTCGGGAGCACATTCAGGCCTGTGAGGAAATAGCAGGTATCTTCAGATAATATCTGGAGAGAAGTTTTCTGAGAACCTGCATTGTCATGTGTGCATTCCACTCTGGGAGTATACCTCTTTTCTCATAAGGCAGTGTTTGAACACTGTTCCTGTAAAACTAAAAAAGTGATATTTTGCAGCTCATTGAAGACTATGGCAAAAGGTGAAATATTCTGAAATAAATACCAGAGAGAAGCGTTCCAAGAAATTGCTCTCTGACTTGTGTATTCATTTCAGACAGTGAAAGTTTACACTACGTTGCCCAGTTTGGAAACTCTGTCCTTGAGGAATCTGCGAAGGGATATTTAGTGGTGCCCGGAGGCTTGTGGTGAGAATGAAACGTCTTCCTATGAAAACTGGAGAGAAGCTTTCGGAGCAACTTCCTTGCAATGTGTGTATTCATCTCATAGAGTTAAATCATTCTTTGGATTGAGCAGTTTGAAATCACTGTTTCTGTGGGACCTGAGAAAGGGCATTTGGGAACTATCTTAAGCATATGCTGATAAAGTAATACCCTCCAATAAAAACCAGAAGGAAACATTCTGTGAAACTGCTCTAAGTCACGTGAAGTCCCCTCGCACAGTTAAACTTCTGTTTTCATTGCGGAGTGTTCTAACACTGTTTCAGATTAGTCAACTAAGGGATACACAGGAGCACATTGAGGCTTACGGTGAAAAAGGAAATATCTTCACATAGATAGTGGAGATAAGAATTCCAAGGAGCTGCTTTGTGATGTGTGCATTTCACTCAGAGTTATACTTTTTTTCTCATACAGGATTGGGGAATCTCGTTTGGAGAAAAAGCTACCAGGGGACATTCGTGAGTATATAGACGACTATGGTGAAAAATGAAATATCCTCAGGCAAAAACTGGAAAGAAGCTTTCTGTGAAGCTGCTTTGTGATAGATATGTCTATTCATCTCACATAGATAAACTTTCTTTGTGTAACACAGTTCTGAAACTGCATCATGGACGGATTTTTGAGGGGACATTCGGGAGCACAATCAGCACTGTGGTGAAATAGGAGATATCTTCAGATAAAAACTGGAAAGCTTTCTGAGAAACTGCTTTGTGATGTGTGCATTCCACTCAGGTAGTTATAACTGTTTCCTCATAAGGCAGTGTTTGAACACTGTTCTTGTAAAATGAAAAAGTGATATTTTGAAGCGCATTGAAGACTATAGTGGAAAGTCATATATCCTCAAATAAAACCCAGAAAGAAGCGTACCAAGAAACTGCTCTCGGATATGTGCATTCATTTCACAGAGGTAAAGCTTACTCTACATTGCCCAGTTTGCAAATTCTGTCTTTCAGTAATCTGCGAAGGGATATTAAGTGGTGCCCGTTCGCCTTTGGTGAGCAAGGAAATGTCTTTCGACGAAAACTGCAGAGAAGCTTTCTGAGCAAATGCTTTGTGATGTGTGTATTCATCTCATAGAGTTAAATTATTCTTTGGATTGTGCAGTTTGAAATCACTGTTTCTGTGGAACCTGAGAAAGGATATTTGGGAACGTTCTTAAGAATATGCTGAGAAAGAAATACCGTCTGAATAAAACTAGAAGGAATCCTTCTGTTAAATTGTTCTAGGTCATGTGAAGTCCACTTGCTCAGTTAAGCTTCCGTTTTCATTGGGCAGTATTTTATCACTGTTTTGAGTTAGTCAGCTAATGGATACTCGGGAGCACTTTGAAGTTTACAATAAAAACGGAAATATCTTCAGATTTATACTGGAGAGAAGATTTCTGAGGAGTTGCTTTGTGACGTGTGCATTCCACACCCAGAGTTATACTTTTCTTCTCATAGGTCATTGAGGAATCCCGTTTGAAGAAAAAGCTACCAAGGGACATTCAGGAGTATATGGATGGCTATGGTGAAAAAGGAAATATCCTCAGAGAAAAGTTGGAAACAACATTTCGGTGAAACTGCTTTGTGATAGATAAGTCTATTCATCTCACATAGAGAAAACTTTCTTCTATTATGCAGTTTTGAATCTGCATCATTGATGGATTCACGAAGGGAATTTCGGGAGCACATACATGTCTGTAGGGAAGTAGGAAATATCTCAGAAAAAAATAGGAGAGAAGCTTTCTGAGAAACTAGTTTTTGATGTGTGCATTCCACTCAAGGACTTATACCTCTATTCTCATAAAGCAATGTTTGAACACTGTTCCTGTAACATTGAAAAATTGATATTTGGCAGCACTTTGAAGACTAGGGAGAAAAGTGAAATATCCTGAAATAAAACCCAGAAAGGAGCATTCCAAGAAATTGCTCTCTGACGTGTGCATTCATTTCAGAGAGTTAAAGCTTACACTAAGTTGCCCAGTTTGGAAACGCTGTCTTTAAGAAATCTGTGAAGGGATATTAAGTGGTGCCCGGAGGCTTGTGGTGAGAAAGGAAACGTCTTCCAATGAAAACTGGAGAGAAGTTTTGGAGCAAGTATTTTGCGATGTGTGTATTCATCTCATAGAGTTTAATCATTCTTTTGACTGAGCAGTTTGTAATCACTGTTTCTGTGGAACTTGAGAAAGGACATTTGGGAACGCTCTTCAAAATATGCTGAAAAACAAATACCCTCCTATAAAAACCTGAAGGAAACTTTCTGTGAAACTGCTCTAGGTAACATGAAGTCCATTCACACAGTTAAGCTTCTGTTTTCATTGAGCAGTATTCAAACACTGTTCTAGGTTAGTCAGCTACAGGATACTTGGGGGTGCTTTGAGGCTTATGGTGAAAATGGAAATAACTTCAGATAGATACTGGAGAGATGATATCAAAGGAGTTGCTTTCTTACGTGTGCATTCCACTCACAGAGTTATACTTTTCTTCTCATAGATGGTGGGGGAATGCCGTTTGGAGAAAAAGCTACCAGGGAATATTTGGTAGTAAATGGATGGCTATCGTGAAAAAGGAAATATCCTCAGACAAAAACTGGAAAAAAGCTTTCTGTGAAACTGCTTTGTGATATATATGTATATTCATCTCACATAGATAAAACCTTCTTTCTATTACGCAGTTTTGAAACTGCATCATGGACGGATTCGTGAAGGGACATTTGAGAGCACATTCAGTCCTGTGGGCAAGTAGGAATTATCTTCAGATAAAAACAGGAGAGTGGTTTTGTGAGATACAATTTTGTGATGTGGTCATTCCACTCAGGGAGTTCTACCTGTTTTCTCATAAAGCAGTCTTTGGACACTGTTCCTGTAAAACTGAAAAAGGGATATTTTGCAGCACAATAAAGAATGTGGCGAACAGTGAAAAATCCGGAAATAAAACCCAGGAAGAAACATTCCAAGCAACTGCCCTCTTACGTGTGCGTTCATCTCAGAGAAGTAAAGCTCACACTACTTTGCCCGGTTTCGAAATGCTTTTTTGGAAAAACATGTGAGGGGATATTACATGTCGCCCAGAGGCTTGAGGTGAGAAAGGTAACGTCTTCCAATGAAAACTGGAGAGAAGCTTTCAGAGCAACTGCTTTGTGATGTGTGTATTCACCTCATAGATTTAAATTATACTTTGGATTCAGCAGTTTGAAATCACTGTTTCTGTGGTACCTGAGAAAGGACCTTTGGGAATGCTCTTAAGAATATGCTGGAAAATGAAATAACCTCCGATAAAAACCAGAAGGAAACTTCATGTGAAACTGCTCTAGGTACATGAAGCTTATGTTAAGCATAGTTAAGCCTCTCTTTTCATTGAGGAGCATTCTAACACCATTTCAGGTTACTCAGCTAAGGGATACTCGAGAGTACTTTTAGGCTTATGGTGAAAACGGAGATATCTTCAGAGAGATGCTGGAGAGAAGATTTCCGAGGAGCTGCTTTGTGACGTGCGCGTTCCACTAACAGAGTTATTCTTTTCTTCTCATAGAGGATTGGGGTATCCCGTTTAGAGAAAACGCTACCAGGGAGCATTCAGGAGTATATGGCTGGCTATGGTGCAAAAGGAATTATTCTCAGAAAAACTGGAAAGAAGTTTTCTGTGAAACTGCTTTGTGATAGATATGTCTATTCATCTCACATAGATAAAGCTTTCCTTCTATTAGGACAGTTTTGAAACTGCATCATGGACGGATTCGTGAAGGACTTTCGGGAGCACATTCAGGACTGTGGGAAAATAGGAAATATCTCCAGATAAAACTGGACAGAAGATTTCTGAGACACTGCTTTGTGATGTGTGCATTCCACTCAGGGAGTTATACCTCTTTTCTCATAAGGCAGGTTTGAAAACTGTTCCTGTAAAACTGAAAAAGCGATATTTTGCAGCGCTTTGAATACTATGGTGAAAAGTGAAATGTCCTGAAATAAAACCCAGAAAGAAGCGTTCCAAGAAACTGCTCTTCCATGTATTCATCCATTTCAGGGAGTTAAATCTTACACTACTTTGCCCAGTTTGGAAACTCTGTCTTTCAGGAATCTGTGAAGAGATATTTAGTGTCGCCTGGAGGCTTGTGGTGAGAAAGGTAACGTCTTCCGATGAAAACTGGACAGAAGCTACCAAGGGATATTCAGGAGTATATGGATGGCTATGGTGAAAAAGAAATATCCTCAGACAAAAACTGGAAAGAAGATTTCTGTGAACCTGCTTTTTGATAGATATGTTTACTCATCTCACACAGATGAATCTTTCTTTTATTACGCAGTTTGGAAATTTTGTCCTGGATGGATCTGTGAGGGGACATTCGGGAGCACATTCAGGTCTAGAGAGAAAAAGGAGCTATCTGTAGACATAAACTGGATAGAAGCTTTCTTAGAAACTGCTTTGTGATGTGTGTATTCCACTCAGGGAGTTATACCACTTTTCTCCTAAGGCAGTTATTTCACTTGAATTTCACTCACAGCATTAAGCTTCTGTTTTCACTGAGCAGTATTCTAACACTGTTATAGGTTACTCAGCTAAGGGATACTCGGTAGTGCTTTCAGGCTTATGGTGAAAACGGAAATATCTTCAGATAGATACTGGAAAGAAGATTTCCAAGGAGCTGCTTTGTGACGTCTACATTCCACTCACAGAGTTATACTTTTCTTCTCATAGAGAATAGGGGAATCCTGTTTGCAGAGAACACTACCAGGGGACATTCAGGAGTATATGGATGGCTATGGTGAAAGATGAAGTATCCTCAGTCGAAAATTGGAAAGAAGCTTTCTTTGAAACTGCTTTCTGATAAATATGTCTATTCATCTCACATAGATAAAATTTTCTTTCTTTTACGCAGTTTTGAAGCTGCGTCATGGATGCATTCACAAAGGGACATACGGGAGCACATTCAGGCCTGTGAGGAAATAGGAAATATCTTCAGGTAAAAACTGGAGAGAAGCTTTCTGAGAAACTACTTTGTGAAGTGTGTATTCCATTCAGGGAGTTATAACTCTTTTCTCATAAGGCAGTGTTTGAACACTGTTCCTGTAAAACTGAGAAAGGGATATTTTGCAGTGCAATGAAGAATATGGTGAAAAGTGAAATATCTGAAAATAAAACCCAGGAAGAAATGTTCCAAGAAACTGCTCTCTTACGTGTGCATTCATCTCACAGAAATAAAGCTTACACCACCTTGCCCGGTTTGGAAACTCTCTCTTTGAAAAACCTGTGAAGGGATATTAAGTTGTGCCTGGAGGCTTGAGATGAGAAAGGCAACGTCTTCCAATGAAAACAGGAGAAATGCTTTTGGAGCAACTGCTTTGTGATGTGTGTATTCACCAAATAGAGTTAAATCATTCTTTGAATTGAGCAGTTTGAAATCACGGTTTCTGTGGAACCAGCAAAAGGACATTTGGGAACGCTCTTAAGAATATGCTGAAAAAGAAATACCCTCCAATTAAAAAAAGAAAGAAGCATTCTGTGAAACTGCTCTAGGTCACGTGAAGTCCACTCGCACAATTAAGCTTCTGTATTTATTGAGGAGTATTCTAAAACTGTTTTAGGTTAGTCAGCTAAGGGATACTCGGGAGCACTTAGAGGCTTACGGTCAAAAAGGAAATATCTTCAGATAGATACTGGAGACAAGATTTCCGAGGAGCTGATGTGTGACATGTGCATTCCACTCACAGAGTTATACTTTTCTTCTCATACAGTATTGGGGAAACCCGTTTGGAATAAACGCTACCAGTGAACACTCAGGAGTATATGCATGGCTACGGAGAAAAAGGAAATATCCTCAGACAAAAACTAGAAAGAAACTTTCTGTGAAACTGCTTTGTGACAGATAAATCTATTCATCACACATAGATAAAACTTGCTTTCTATTATGCAGTTTTGAAACTACGTCATGGATGGATTCGCGAAGGGACATTTGGGCCCACATAAAGGCCTATGGGGAAATAGGAGATATCTTCTGATAAAAACTCGACAGAAGCTTTTGGAAAAACTGCTTTGTGATGTGTGCATTCCACTCATGGTGTTACACCTCTTTTCTCATAGGGCAGTGTTTGAACACTGTTCCTGTAAAATTCAAAAAGTGATATTTTGCAGTGCATAGAAGACTATGGCGAAAAGTGAAATATGCTGAAATAAAACCCAGAAAGAAGCATTCCAGGAAAGTGCTCTCCGAAGTCTGCATTCATTTCAGAGAGGTAAAGCTTACACTAGGTTGCCCAGTTTGGAAACTTTGTCTTTGAGGTATCTGTGAAGGGAAATTTAGTGGCACCCGGAGGCTTGTGGTGAGAAAGGTAAGGTTTCCGATGAAAACTGGAGAGAAGATTTCAGAGCAATTGCTTTGTGATGTGTGTATTCATCTCAAATAGTTAAATCATTTTTTGGATTGAGCAGTTTGAAATCACTGTTTTTGTGTAACCTGAGAAAGGACATTTGGGAACACTCCAAAGAATACGCTGAAAAAGAAATACCCTCCGATAAAAACCAGTAGGAAACTTTCTGTGAAACTGCTATAGGTCACGTGAGTCGACTCGTAGTTAAGCTTCTGTTTTCATTGAGAAGTATTCTAACACACTTTTGGGTTAGTCAGCCAAGTGATACTCGGTAAGGCTTTGAGGCTTACGGTGAAAACAAAATATCTTCAGATATTTACTGGAGAGAAGATTTCCGAGGAACTACTTTGTGACGTGTGCATCCACTCAAAGTGTTATAGTTTTCTTCTCATAGAGGATTGGGGAATCTCGTTTGGAGAAAAAGCTACCTGGGAACATTCAGGAGTATATGGACAGCTATGGTGAAAAAAGAAATATCCTCAGACAAAAAATTGGAATGAAGCTTTCTGTGAAACTGCTTTGTGATACATATGTCTCTTCATCTCACAAAGATAAAACTTTCTTTCTATTATGCAGTTTTGAAACTGCGTCATGGACGGATTCGCGAAGGGACATTCGGGAGCACATTCTTGCCTGTGGAGAAATAGGAGATATCTTCAGTTAAAAACTGGAGGAAAGCTTTCTGAGAAACTACTTTGTAATATGTGCATTCCACTCAGGGAGCTATACCTCTTTTCTCATAAGGCAGAGTTTGAACACTGTTCTTGTAAAACTGAAAAAGTGATATTTTGCAGCGCACTGAGGAATATGGCAAAAAGTGAAATGTCCTGAAATAAAACCCAGAAAGAAGCGTTCCAAGAAACACTTCTCTGACGTGTGCATTCATTTCAGAGAGTTAAAGCTAACACTACGTTGCCCAATTTTGAATCGCTGTCTTTGAGGAATCTGTGAAGGGATATTAAGTGGTGCCCAGTGGCTTGTGGTGAGAAAGGAAACATCTTCCGATGAAAATTGGAGAGAAGCTTTCGGAGCTACTGCTTTGTGATGTGTGTATTCATCTCATACAATTAAATCATTCTTTGGATTGAACAGTTTGAAATCACTGTTTCTGTGGAACCTGAGAAAGGACATTTGGGAATGCACTTAAGAATATGATGAAAAAAAATACTCTCTGATAAAAAACAGAACAAAACTTTCTTTGAAACTGCTATATGTCACGTGAATTCCTTTCACACAATTTAGTTTCTGATTTCACTGAGCAGTGTTCTAACACTGTTTAAGTTAGTCAGCTAAGGGATACTCGGGAGCGCTTTGAGGCTTACGGTGAAAACGGAAATATCTTCAGAGAGATATTGGAGAGAAGATTTCTGAGAAGCTGCTTTGTGACGTGTGCATTCCACACACAGAGTTATACTTTTCATCTCATAGAGGATTGGGGAATCCCTTTTGAAAAAGATGATACCATGGCATGACGTGTACATTCCACTCACTGAGTTATACTTTTCGTCTCATAGAGGATTGGGGAGTTTTTGGAAAGGTGATACCATGGCGCATTCGGGAGAATATGGTCGGCTATGGTGAAAAAGGAAATATCTTCAGACAAAGACTGGAAAGAAGCTTTCTGTGCAACTGCTTAGTGATAGATATGTCTATTCATCTCACATAGATAAAACTTTCTTTCTTTTATCCAGTTTTCAGAGTGCGACATGGACAGACTCACGAAGGGAGATTCGGGAGCACATTCTGGCCTGTGTGGAAATAGGAAATATCTTCAGCTAAAAACTGGAGAGAAGCTTTCTGATTACATGCTTTGTGATGTGAGCATTCCACTGAGGGACTTACACCTCTTTCTCATAAGGCAGTGTTTGAACACTGCTCCTGTAAAACTGAAAATGTGATATTTTGCAGCACATTGAAGACTATGGCGAAAAGTGAAATATCCTGAAATAAAACCCAGAAAGAAGCATTCCAAGAAACTGCTCTCTAACGTGTGCATTCATTTCAGAGATTTAAAGCTAAAAATACGTTGCTCAGTTTGGAAACTCTGTCTTAGAAGAATTTGTGAAGGTATATATAGTGGCGCCCGGAGGCTTGTGGTGAGAAAGGAAACGTCTTCCTTTGAAAACTGGAGAGAAGATTCCGGAGACACAGCTTTATGATGTGTGTATTCATCTCATAGAGTTAAATCGTTCTTTGGATTGAGCAGTTTGAAATCACTGTTTCTGTGGAACCTGAGAAAGGACATTTGGGAACCCTCCTAAGAATATGCTGAACAAGAAATACCCTCCGATAAAAACCAGAAGAAAATTTTCTGTGAAATTGCTCTAGGTCACGTGAAATCCACTTCAGACAGTTAAGTTTCTGTTTTCATTGAGCACTATTCTCACACTGTTTTAAATTAGTCAGCTAAGGGATACTCGGGAGCGCTTTGAGGCTTACGGTGAAAACGGAAATATCTTCAGATAGATACTGGAGAGAAGATTTCTGAGGACTTGCTTTGTGATGTATGCGTTGCACTCACAGAGTTATACATTTCTTCTCATACACGATTGGGGAATGGGTTTTGGAGAAAAAGCTACAAGTGGGCATTCAGGAATATATGGATGGCTATGGTGAAAAAGGAAATATCCTCAGACAAAAACTGGAAAGAAGCTTTCTGTGAAACTGCTCTGTGATAGATATGTTTATGCATCTCATGTAGATAAAACTTTCCTTCTATTATGCAGTTTCTTTCTTTCTATTATGCAGTTTTGAAACTGTGTCATGGATGGATTCACGAAGGGATATTCAGGAGCACATTCAGGACTATGGGGAAATAGGAGATATCTTCAGAAAAAAACTGGATAGAAGCTTTGTGAGAAACTGCTTTGTGATGTTTGCATTCCACTCAGGGAGGTGTACCTCTTTTCTCATAAGGCAGTGTTTGAACACTGTTACTGTAAAACTGAAAAAGTCATATTTTGCAGCACATTGAAGACTGTGGTGAAAAGTGAAAATTCGGAAATAAAACCCAGAAAGAAGCATTGCACGAAACTGCTCTATGACGTGTGCATTCATTTCAGGGAGTTAAAGCTTACACTACGTTGCCCAGTTTGTAAACTCTGTCTTTGAGGAATCTGTGAAGGGATATTAAGTGGCACCCGGATGCTTGTGGTGTGAAAGGAAACGTCTTCTGATAAAAAGTGGAAACTTTCAGAGCAACTGCTTTGTGATGTGTGTATTCTTCTCACACAGTTCAAGCATTCTTTGGATTGAACAGTTTGAAATCACTGTTTTTGTGAAACCTGAGAAAGGACAATTGGGAACGCTCTTAAGAGTATGCTGAAAAAGAAATACCCTCCGATAAAAACCAGAAGGAAGCTTTTTGTGAAAGTGCTCTGTGTCATGTGAGTTCCACTCACACAGTTAAGCTTCTGTTTTCATTGAGCAGTATTCTAACACTGTTTTAGTTTAGCCAGCTTAGTGATACTTGGAAACGCTTTGAGGCTTATGGTGAAGACTGAAATATCTTTAGATAGAAACTGGAGAAAAGACTTTTGAGGAGCTGCTTTGTGACGTGTGCATTCCACTCACAGAGTTATACTTTTCTTCTCGCAGAGAATTTGGGAATCCTTTTAGAGAAAAAACTACCAGGGGATATTCGGGAGTATATGGATGGCGATAGTGAAAAAGAAAATATCCTCAGACAAAAATTGGAAAGAAGTTTTTTGTGAAACTGCTTTGTGTTAGATATGTTTATTAATCTCACATAGATAAAACGTTCCTTCTATACGCAGTTTTGAAACGCCAAAATGGACGAATTCACGAAGGGACACTCAGGAGCACATTCAGGCCAATGCTGCAAAAGGAAATATCTTCAGATAAAAACTGGAGAGAAGCTTTCTCAGAAATTGTTTTGTGACGTGTGCATTCCACTCAGGGAGTTATACCTCTTTTCTCATAAGGCAGTGTTTGAACACTGTGCCTGTAAAACCGAAAAAGTGATATTTCAAAGCACTTTAAAGACTGTGGCCAAAAGTGAACCATCCTCAAATAAAATCCAGAAGGAATCGTTCTAAGAAATTGCTTTCTTATATGTAGATTTATTTAACAGAGATAAAGTTTACTCTACATTGCCCAGTTTGGAAAGTCCCTCTTGGGGAATCTGCGAAGGGATATTAAATGTCGCCCGGAGGCCTGTGGCGAGCAAGAAAATGTCTTTCATTGAAAACTGGAGAGAAACTTTCTGAGCAAGTGCTTTGTGACGTGTGTATTCATCTCATAGAGTTAAATCATTCTTTGGATTGAGCAGTTTGAAATCACTGTTTTGATGGAATCTGAGTTAGGATATTTGGGAATGCTCCTTAGAATATGGAGAAAGAAATAGCCTCAGATGAAAACCAGAAGGAAGATTTATGTGAAACTGCTAAGTATCGTGTGAATTTTTCTCACTCAGTTAAGGTTCTCTTTTCATTGACCAGTTCTCTAACACTGTTTATGTTTAGCATTTGAAGGGATATTCGGAAGCACTTTGAGACTTATGGTGAAAAAGGAAATATGTTCAGATAGAAACTTGAGAGAAGCTTTAAGAGGAACTGCTTTGTGACGTATGCATTCCACTCACAGTGTTGTACATCTCTTCTCATACAGCATAAGGGAAGCCCTTTTGGAGCAAAAGGTACCAAGGGATATTCGGAGGCATATTGACGAACATGGTGAAAAGGGAAATAGCCTCAGACTAAAACTGGAAAGAAGCTTTCTGTGAAACTGCTCTGTGATATGTGTATTCTTCTCACATAAATAAAGCTTTCTTTACATTACGCAGCTTGGGAACTATGTCATGGATGGATCCGCAAAGGGATATTCGGGATCACATTCTGGCCTATGGTGAAAAAGGAAATATCATCAGATAAAAACTGGAGAGAAGCTTTCTGAGAAACTGCTTAGTGATGTATGCATTCCACTCAGGGATTTATACCTTTCTTCTCATAAGGCACTGTCTGAACACTGTTTCTGTAAAAGTAAAAAAGTGATGTTCGGAGCATGTTGAAGACTATGGCAAAAAGTGAAATATCGTCCAATAAAATACAGAAAGAAGCGTTCCAAGAAACTACTCTCTGACATATCCATTCATTTCACAGAGTTAAAGCTTACTCTACATTTCCCAGTTTGGAAAATCTATCTTTGAGGATTCTGCGAAGGGATATTAAGTGACAACAGGAAGTCTGTGGTGAGCAAGGAAATGTCTTCCATTGAAAATTGAAGAGAAGCTTTCTGAGCAACTCTTTTGTGATATTTGTATTCATCTCATAGAGTTAAACCATTCTTTGAATTGAGCAGTTTGAAATCACACTTCCTGTGGAATCTGAGAAAGGACGTTTGTGAATGCTCTTTAGAATATGCAGAAAAAGAAATAACCTCAGCTAGAAACCTGAAGGAAGCTTTCTGTGAAACTGCTGTGTCATGTGAATTCCACTCGCACAGTTAAGCTTCTGTTTTCATTGAGCAGTATTCTAACACTGTTTTTGTTTAGTCTGCAAGGAGATATTCAGGAGCGCTTTGAGGCTTAATGTGAAAAAGGAAATATCTTCAGATGGAAACTGGAGTGAAGCTTTCCGAGGAGCTGCTTTGTGACCTGTGTGTTCCACTCACAGAATTGTACCTTTCTTCTCATAGAGGATTTGGAAATCCCTTTTGGAGAAAAAGCTACCAAAGGGTATTCGGGAGTATATGGATGGCTATGGTGAAAAAGAAATATCCTCAGACAAAAACTGGAAAGAAGATTTCTGTGAAACTGCTTTGTGATAGGTATGTTTATTCATCTCACACAGATGAATCTTTCCTTATATTACGCAGTTTGGAAATTTTGTCACGGATGGATTTGCAAAAGGACATTGGGGAACACATTCAGGTCTAGGGAGAAAAAGGAGATATCTGCAGATATAAACTGGAGAGAGGCTTTCTTAGAAACTGCTTTGTGATGTGTGTATTCCACTCAGTGAGTTATACCACCTTTCTCCTAAGGCAGTGTTTGAACACTGTTCGTGTAAAACTGAAAATGTAATATTTCGGAGCACATGGAAGACTATGGCAAAAAGGAAATATTCTGAAATAAAACCCAGAAAAAAGCATTTCAAGAAACTGCTCTCTGACATGTGCATTCATTCAGAGGGTTAAAGATTACACTACATTTCCCAGCTTGAAAAGTCTGTTTTTGAGGATTCTGCAAAGGGATATTAAGTGGCAATGGGAGGCCTGTGGTGAGCAAGGAAACGTCTTCCGAGGAACACTGGAGAGAAGATTTCTGAGCAACTGCTTTGTGATGTGTGCATTCATCTCATAGAGTTAAAACATTCTTTGAATTGAGCAGTTTGAAATCACTGTTTTCGTGGAATCTGAGGAAGGACATTTGGGAATGCTTCCTAGAATATGGAGAAAGAAATATCCTCAGGTAAAATCCAGAAGGAAGCATTCTGTGAAACTGCTCCATGTCATCTTAAGTCCTCTCGCTTAGTTAAGCCTCTCTTTTCATTGAGCAGTTTTCTACCCTCTTTATGTTTAGCGTGTGAAGGGATATTCGGGAGTGCTTTGAAGTTTACAGTGAAAAAGGAAATATGATCAGACCGAAACTGGAGAGAAGCTTTCTGAGGAATTGCTTTGTGACGTGTGCATTCCACTCAAAGTGTTATACCTCTCTTCTCATACAGCATCGGGGAAATACTTTTCGAGAAAAACGTTCCAAGTGATATTCAGGAGCATCTTAATGCCTATGGTGAAAAGGAAAATAGCCACAGACAGAAACTGGAAAGAAGCTTTCTATGAAACCACTCTGTGATATGTGTACTCATCTCACATAGATTAAGTTTTCTTTACATTACGCATCTTGGAATCTCTGTCATGGACGGATCCACGAAGGGACATTCGGGAGGATATTCAGGATTATGGTGAAAAATGAAATATTTTCAGATAAAAACTGGTGAGAAGCTTTCTGTGAATCTCTTTTTGCTACCTTTATTCATCTCACATAGATAAACCTTTCTTTACATTATGAAGCTTGGAAACTCTGTCATGGAGGGATCCATGAAGGGACATTGGGGAGCACCTTCAGGACTATGGTGAAAATGAAAATATCTTCAGATAATTACTGCAGAGAAGCTTTCTGAGAAACTGCTTTATGATGTGTGCATTTCATTAAGGGAGTTATACCTCTTTTCTCATAAGGCAGTGTTTGATCACTGTTCCTGAAAAACCAATAAAGGAATATTTCGGAATACATTAAAGACTATGGTGAAAAGTGAGCTATCCTCAAGTAAAATCCAAAAAGAAATGTTCCAAGAAACTGATCTCTGATGCGTGCATTCACATCACAAAATTAAAGTGTACTCTACATTGACTTTTGTGCACACTCTGTCTTTGAGGAATATGCGAAGGGATATTAACTGGTGCCCTGGAGGCCTGTGGTGAGCAAGGAAATGTCTTCCCATGAAAAATGAAGAGATGCTTTCTGAACAACTGCTTTGTGATGTGTGTGTTCATCTCATAGAATTATACCATTCCTTGGATTGAGCAGCTTGAAATCACTGTTTCTGTGGCATCTCTGGAAGGACATTTGGGAACACTCTTTGGAATATGGAGAAAGAAATATCCTCAGATGAAAACCAGAAGGAAGCTTTCTGTGAAACTCCTCACGGTCATGTGATTTCCACTCACACAGTTAATTTTCTCTTTTCATTGAGCTGTATTCTAACACTGTGTTTAGCCTGCAAAGGAATATTCAGGAGCTCTTTGAGGCTTATGGTGAAAACGGAAATATCTTCACATAGACACTAGAGAGAAGCTTTCTGAGGAGCTGCTTTTTGACGTGTGCATTCCACTCACAGAGTTATACATTTCTTTTCATAGAGGACTGGGGAATCCCTTTTGGAGAAAAACCTACCAAGAGACATTCAGGAGTATACAGACAGCTATTGTGTAAGAGGAATTACCCTCTGACAAAAACTGGAAAGTGCTTTCTGGAAAACTGCTTTGTGATAGATATGTTTATTGATCTCACATAGATAAAACTTTATTTATATTACGCAGTTCGGAAACTCCGTCAAGGACACATCCACAAAGGGACATTCGGGAGCACTTTCAGTCCTATGGTGAAAATGGAAATCTCTTTATATAAAAATTTGAGAGAAGCTTTCTGGGAAACTGCTTTGTGATGTGTACTTTCCACTCAGGGAGATATACATCTTTTCTCCTAAGCCAGTGTTTCAACACTGTTCCTGTAAAACCAAAAACGTGATATTTCGTAATGCATTGAAGGCTAGGGCAGAAAGAGAACTCTCCTCAAATAAAACCCAGAAAGAAGCATTCCAAGAAACTGCTCTCTGATATGTGCATTCATTTCACAGAAATAAAGCTTACTCTACATTGCCCAGTTGGGAAACTCTGTCTTTGTGGAATATGCGAAGGGATATATAGTGGCTCCCAGATGATGGTGGTGAGCAAGGAAATGACTTCCTTTGAAAACTGGAGAGAAGCTTCCTGAGCAACTGCTTTGTGACGTGTGTATTCATCTCATAGAGTTGAACCATTCTTTGGATTGAGCCCTTTCAAATCACTATTTCTTTGTAATCTGAGGAAGGACATTTGGGAATGCTCTTTAGAATATGGAGAACTAAATATCCTCAGATAAAAACAAGAAGGACACTTTCTGTGAAACTGCTGTGTGTCATGTGAATTCCTCTCCCTCAGTTAAGCTTCTCTGGCATTGACCAGTTTTCATACTGTTTATGTTTAGCGTGCGAAGGGATATTCAGGAGCACTTCCAGCCTTACAGTGAAAAAGGAAATATCTTCAGACTGAAAATGGAGAGAAGATTTCTGAGGAACTGCTTTGTGATGTGTGCATTCCACTCAGAGTGTTATACTTCTCTTCTAATACAACATCATGAAAACATTTTGGACAAAGATACCAAGGGATATTCGGGAGCATATTGATGCCTATGGTGAAAAAGGAAATAGCCTCAGACAAAAACTGGAAAGAAGCTTTCTGTGAAACTGATCTGTGATATGTGTATTCATCTCACATAGATAAAGCTTTCTTTACATTATGCAGCTTGGAAACTCTGGACTAGACAGATCCGTGAAGGGACCTTCAGGAGCACCTTCAGGACTATGGTGAAAATTGAAATATCTTCAGAAAATTACTGCAGAGAAGCTTTCTGAGAAACTGCTTTGTGATGTGTGCATTCCATTCAGGGAGTTATACCTCTTTTTTCAAAGGCAGTGTTTGTACACCGTTCTTGTAAAACCGAAAATGTGATATTTCGGAGTGCATTGAAGACTATGGCGAAAAGTGAACTATCCTCAAGTAAAACCCAGAAAGAAGCATTCCAAGAAACTACTCTCTGATATGTGCATTCACTTCACAGAATTAAAGTGTACTTTACATTGTCCGGTTTGCAAACTCTGTCTTTGAGGAATACACGAAGGGATAGTAAGTGGCTCCCCAGAGGCCTGTGGTGAGAAAGGAAATGTCTTCCCATGAAAACTGGAGAGAAGATTTCTGAGCAACTGCTTTGTGATGTGTGTATTCATCTCATAGAGTAAAACCATTCCTTGGATTGAGCACTTTGAAACCACTGTTTCTGTGGTATCTCAGGAAGGACATTAGGGACCATTCTTTGGAATATGGAGAAATAAATACCCTCAGATGAAAACCAGAAGGAAGCTTTCTGTGAAACTGCTATGTGTCATGTGAATTCCTCTCGCTTAGTTAAGCTTCACTTTTCATTGAAGAATTTTCTGATGCTGTTTATGTTTAGTGTGCGAAGGGATATTCAGAAGCACTTTGAGTCTTACAGTGAGAAAAGAAATATGTTCAGATAGAAACTGGAGAGAAGCTTTGTGACATGTGCATTTCACTCACAATATTTTACGTCTCTTCTCATACAGCATCAGGGAAACCCTTTTGGAGAATAAGGTACCAAGTGATATCCAGGAGCATATTTACACCTA
This sequence comes from Papio anubis, assembly GCF_008728515.1. Classification (NCBI taxonomy): domain Eukaryota; kingdom Metazoa; phylum Chordata; class Mammalia; order Primates; family Cercopithecidae; genus Papio; species Papio anubis. Next base: position 167,156 of record NW_022169748.1, on the reverse strand, counting down.
TGGTGGAAAGGAAAAGAGCTTCAGACAAAAACTGGAAAGAAGCTTTCCACGGACCTACTCTGTGATATCTGAATTCATTTCACATAGATAAAGCTTTCTTTATATTACACAGCTTGGAAACTCTGTCATAAATTGATTCGTGAAGGGACATTCGGGAGCACATTCAGGACTATGGTGAAAATGGAAATCTCTTTAGATAATTACTGCAGGGAAGCTTTCTGAGAAACTGCTTTTTGATGTTTGCAATACACTCAGTGAGTTATACCTGTTTTTTAATAACGTAGTGTTTGAACACTATTCCTGTAAAACCGAAAATGTGATATTTCGGAGTGCAATGAAATCTATGGCAAAAAGTGAACTATCCTCAATAAAACCCAGAAAGAAGCGTTCGAAGAAACTGCTCTCTGATATGTGCATTCATTTCACAGAGTTAAAGCTTCCTCTACATTGTCCATTTTGGAAACTCTGTCTTTGAGGAATCTGTGAAAGGATATTAAGTGGCGCCCAGAGGCTTGTAGTGAGCAAGGAAACGTCTTCCAATGAAAACGGGAAAGAAGCTTTCGGAGCAACTGCTTTGTGATGTGTGCATTCATGTTATAGAGTTAAACCATTCTTTGTATTGAGCAGTTTGAAGTCATTGTTTTTGTGGAATCTGAGGAAGGACATTTGGGAACGCTCCTTAGAATATGGAGAAAGAAATATCCTCAGGTAAAATCCAGAAGGAAGCTTTCTGTGAAACTGCTCTATGTCATCATAATTCCTCTCACTTAGTTAAGCCTCCCTTTTCATTGAGCAGTTTTCTAACCCTGTTTATGTTTAACGTGTGAAGGCATATTCGGAAGCATTTTGAGCTTACGTTGAAAAAGGAAATATGTTCAGAACGAAACTGGAAAGAAGCTTTCCGAGGAACTGCTTTGTGAAGTGTGCATTCCACTCAAAGTGTTATACCTCTCTTCTCATACAGCATCAGGGAAACCATTTTGGAGAAAAACTTACCAAGTGATATTCAGGAACATGTTGATGCATATGGGGAAATGGGTAATAGCCTCAGACAAAAACTGGAAATAAGCTTACTATGAAACTGCTCTGTGATATGTGTATTCATCTCACATAGATAAAGTTTTCTTTACATTATGCCGCTTGGAAACTCTGTCATGGACGGATCCATGAAGGGACATTCAGGAGGACATTCAGGACTATGGTGAAAAAGGAAATATGTTCACATAAAAACTGGAAAGAAGCATTCTGTGAATCTACTTTTTCCTATGTTTATTCATCTCACATAGATAAAGCTTTCTTTACATTATGTAGCTTGGAAACTCTGTCATGGACGTATCCATGAAGGGACATTGTGGAGCACATTCAGGACTATGGTGAAAATGGAAATATCTTCAGATAATTACTGCAGAGAAGCTTTCTGAGAAACTGCTTTGTGATGTTTGCATTCCACTCAATGAGTTATACCTGTTTTCTAATAAGGCAGTGTTTGAACACTGTTCCAGTAAAACCGAAAAAGTGATATTCCGGAGTGCATTAAAGACTATGGCGAAAAGTGAACTATCCTCAATAAAACCCAGAAAGAAGCGTTCCAAGAAACTGCTCTCTGATATGTGCATTCATTTCACAGAGTTAAAGCTTCCTCTACATTGCCCACATTGGAAACTCTGTCTTTGAAGAATCTGCGAAGTTATATTAAGTGGCGCTCGAGGTCTGCGGTGAGCAAGAAAATGTCTTCCGATGAAAACTGGAGAGAAGATTTCTGAGCCACTACTTTGTGATGTATGTATTCATCTCAGAGTTAAACCATTCTTTGGATTGAGCAGTTTGAAATCACTGCTTCTGTGGAATCTGAGGAAGGACATATGGGAATGCTCTTTTGAACATGGAGAAAGAAATATCCTCCAATAAAAACCAGAAGGACGCTATCTGTGAAACTGCTATGCATTGTGTTAATTACTCTCGCTCAGTTAAACTTCTCTTTTCACTGAGCAGTTTTCTAACATTGGTTATGTTTATCATGCGATGGGATATTCAGAAGTGCTGTGAGGCTTATGGTGAAAAAGGAAATATGTTCACATAGAAACTGGAAAGTAGCTTTCTGTGAATCTGGTTTTTGCTATGTTTATTCATCTCACGTACATAAAGCTTTCTTTACATTACACAGCTTGGAAACTTCGACATGGATGAGTCTGCGAGGGGACATTTGGAAGCACATTCAGGAATATGGAAAATGGAAATATCTTCACATAAAAGGTGGAAAGAAGCTTTCTGTGAATCTGGTTTTTGTTAGGTTTATTCATCTCACATAGATAAAGCTTTCTTTATATTACGCAGCTTGGAAACTCTGTCATGGATGCATCCGTGAAGGGACATTCAGGACCACATTCAGGACTATTTTGAAAATGGAAATACCTTTACATAAAAACTGGAGAGAAGCATTCTGAGAAACTGCTTTGTGATGTGTGCATTCAACTCAGGGAGTTATACCTCCTGTCTCATAAGGCAGTGTTTGAACTCTGTTCCTGTAAAACTGGGAAAGAAATATTTCAGAGCACATGGAAGACTATGGCGAAAAGTGAAATATCCTGACATAAAACCCATAAAGGAGCATTCTAAGAAACTGCTCTTTGACGTGTGCATTTATTTCAGAGGGTTAAAACTTACTCTACACTTCCCAGTTTGAAAAGTCTGTCTTTGAGGATTATACCAAAGAGATGTTAAGTGGCGTAGGGGCCTGGTGAGTAATCAAATGTCTTTCGTGAAAACTGGGAGAAACCTTCTGAGCAACTGCTTTTGGGATGTGTGTATTCATCTCATAGACGTAAATCCTTCTTTGGAATAGGCAGTTTAGAAATCCTCTGTGGAACTGCCCTCAGACAGGACATTTGCATACACTCTTAAGAATATGCTGAAAAACAAATAACATCCAATAAAAAGCAGAAGGAAGCTTTTTGTGAAAGTACTCTGTGTCATGTGAATTCCACTCACACAGTTATGCTTCTGCTTTCATTGAGCAGTATTCTAACACTGTTTAAGTTTAGACAGCTTAGGGATATTCGGAGCGCTTTGAAGTTTATGGTGAAAACTGAAATATCTTCAGACAGAAACTGGAGAGAAGACTTCCGAGGAGCTGCTTTGTGACGTGTGCATTCCACTCACAGAGTTATACTTTTCTTACTGTAGAAGATTTGGGAATGGTTTTGGAGGAAATACTACCAGCGGACATTTGGGAGTATATGGACGGTGATGGTGAAAAAGGAAATATCCTCAGACAAAAATTGGAAAGAAGCTTTCTGTGAATCTGCTTTGTGGTAGATATGTTTATTCATCTCACATAGATAAAACTTTCCTTCTATTACGCAGTTTTGAAACGCCAACATGGACGGATTTGTGAAGGGACACTCGGGGGCACATTTAGGCCAATGGTGAAAAAGGAAATATCTTCATATAAAAACTGGAGAAAAGCTTTCTGAGAAACTGTTTTGTGATGTGTGCATTCCACTCAGTGACTTTTACCTCTTTACTCAAAAGGCAATGTTTGAACACTTTTCCTGAGAAATCGAAAAAGTGATATTTTGGAGCACATTGAAGACTATGGCAAAGAGTGAAATATCCTCTAATATAACCCAGAAAGAAGCGTTCCAAGAAACTGCTCTCCGATATGTGCATTCGTTTCACAGAGTTAAAGCTTACACTACATTGCCCAGTTTGGAAACTCTGAAGGACGATTCCTGTGAAACTGCTATGTGTCATTTGAATTCCTCTCACTCAGTTAAGCTTCTCTTGCATTGACCAATTTTCATACTGTTTATGTTTAGAGTGAGAAGAGATATTCGGGAGCGCTTTCAGGCTTACAGTGAAAAAAGAAATATCTTCAGATACAAAAAGGAGAGAAGGTTTCCGAGGAACTGCTTTGTGATGTGTGCATTCCACTCAGAGTGTTATAGCATCGGGAAAACGTTTTGGAGAAAAAAGAGCCAAGGGTTATTCGGGAGTGTATTGATGCCTATGGTGAAAAAGGAAATAGCCTGAGACAAAACTGGAAAGAAGCTTTCTGTGAAACTGATCTGTGAGATGTGTATTCATCTCACATAGATAAAGCTTTCTTTACATTATGCAGCTTGGAATCTCTGTCATGGATGGAATCTGAGGAAGGACATTTGGGAACGCTCCTTAGAATATGGAGAACTAAAAAGAAGGACGCTTTCTGTGAAACTGCTGTGTGTCATGTGAATTCCTCTCACTCAGTTAAGCTTCTCTTGCATTGACTAGTTTTCATACTGTTTATGTTTAGCATGCGAAGGGATATTCAGGAGCGCTTTCAGGCTTACAGTGAAAAAGGAAATATCTTCAGATAGAAGATGGAGAGAAGCTTTCCGAGGAACTACTTTGTGATGTGTGCATTCCACTCAGAATGTTATACTTCTCTTCTCATACAGCATCGGGAAAACATCTTGGAGAAAACGGTACCAAGGGATATTAGGGAGCATATTGATGCCTATGAAGGAAAAGGAAATAGCCTCAGACAAAAACTGGAAAGAAGCTTTCTGTGAAACTGATCTGTGATATGTGTATTCATCTCACATAGATAAAGCTTTCTTTACGTTAAGCAGCTTGGAAACTCTGGACTGGATGGATCCATGAAGGGACATTTGGGAGCACATTCAAGACTATGGTGAAAATTGAAATATCTTCTGATAATTACTGCAGAGAAGCTTTCTGAAAAACTGTTTTGTGATGAGTGCTTTCCACTCAGGGAATTCTACCTCTTTTCTCATCAGGCAGTGTTTGAACACTGTTCCTGTAAAACCAAAAAAGTGATATTTCAGAGTGCATTGAAGACTATGGCAAAAAATGAACTATCCTCACGTGGGACCCAGAAAGAAGCGTTTCAAGAAACTGCTCTTTGATATGTGCATTCGCTTCACAGAATTAAAGTGTACTCTACATTGCCCAGTTTGCAAACTCTGTCTTTGAAATATATGTGAAGGGATATTAACTGGCGCCCCGGAGTTTTCTAACACTGTCTATGTTTAGTGTGCGAAGGGGTATTCGGAAGCACATTGAGTCTTACAGTGAGAAAGGAAATATGTTCAGATAGAAACTGGAGAGAAGCTTTCTGAAGAACTGCTTTGTGACGTGTGCATTTGACTCACAGTATTGTACATCTCTTCTCTACAACATCGGGGAAACCCTTTTGGAAAATAAGGTACCAAGTGATATCCGGGAGCATATTGACACCAACGGTAGAAAGGAAAAGAGCCTCAGACAAAAACTGGAAAGAAGCTTTCTATGGAACTGCTCTGTGATATCTGAATTCATTCATCTCACATAGATAAAGCTTTCTTTGTGTTATGCAGCTTGGAAACTCTGTCATGGACGGATCTGTGAAGGGACATTGGGGAGCACATTCAGGACTATGGTGAAAATGGAAATATCTTCAGTTAAAAAGTGGAGAGAAGCATTCTGAGAAACTCCTCTGTGATGTGTACATTGCACTCAGGGAGTTATACCTCTTTTTTCATAAAGCAGTGTTTGAACATGGTTCCTGTAAAACCAAAAAAGTGATATTTCGGAGCGCATTGAAGACTACGGCAAAAATTGAATTATTCTCAAATAAAACCAAGAAAGAAGCGTTCCAAGAAGCTGCTCAGATATGTGCATTCATTTCACAGAGTTTAATCTTACTCTACATTGCCCAGTTTGGAAACTCTGTTTTTGAGGAATCTGCAAAGGGATATTAAGTGTCGCTCGGAGGCCTGTGATGAGAAAGGAAATGTCTTCCATTGAAACCTGGAGAGAAGCTTTCTGAGCAACTGCTTTGTGATGTGTGCATTAATCTCATAGAGTTAAATCATTCTTTGGATTGAGCAGTTTGAAATCACTGTTTCTTTGAAACTTGAGAAAGGCCATTTGGGAACAGTCTTTAGCATATGCTGTAAAAGAAATACCCTGAGATAAAAACCAAAAGGAAGCTTTCTGTGAAACTGCTCTCAGTTGTGTGAATTCCACTCACACAGTTCAACTTCTCTTTTCATTGAGAAGTATTCTAACACTGTTTTTGTTTAGTCTGCGAAGTGATATTCATTAGCACTTTGAGGCTTATGGTGAAAACGGAAATATCTTCAGACAGAAACAGGGAAGAAGCTTTCTGAGGTGCCGCTTTGTGACGTGTGCATTCCACTCACAGAGATGTACATTTCTTCACTTAGAGGATTCGTGAACCTCTTTTGGAGAAACAGCCACCAAAGGACATTCTGGAGTATATGGACGGCTATCATGAAAAAGGAAATATCCTCAGAGAAAAACGGGAAAGAAGCTTTGTGTGAAACTGCTTTATGATAGATATTTTTATTCATCTCACATAGATAAAACTTTCTTTATGTTACACAGTTTGGAAACTCCATCATGGAAGGATCAGTGAAGGGACATTCGGAAACACATTCAGGCCTATGGTGAAAAAGGAAATATCTTCAGACAAAAAATTGAGAGAAGCTTTCTTAAAAATTACTGTGTGATGTGTGCATTCTACTCAGGGAGTTACACCTCTTTTCTCATAAGGCAGCATTTGAATACTGTTCCTGTAAAACCGAAAAAGCGATATTTCAGAGATCATTGAAGACTGTGGTGAAAAGTGAAATATCCTCAAATAAAACCCAGGAAGAAGCATTCCAAGAAACTGCTCTTTGATATGTGCATTCATTTCACAGAGTTAAAGATTATTCTACATTGCCCAGCTTGGATATTGTGTCTTTGAGGAATCTGTGAAGGAATATATAGTGGCGCCCAGGGCCTGTGGAGAGCAAGGAATTGTCTTCCGATGAAAACGGGATCTTTCTGAGCATCTACTTTGTGATGTTGTATTCATCTCATAGAGATAAACCATTCTTTGGTTAGAGCAGTTTGAAATCACTGCTTCTGTGGAATGTGAGGAAGGACATTGGGAACACTCTTTAGAATATGGAGAAAGAAATATCCTCAGGTAAAAACCAGGAGGAAGCTTTCTGTGAAAATGCTCTGTGCCTTGTGAATTCCTCTTGCTCAATTAAGCTTCTCTTTTCAATGAGCAGTTTTCAAACACAGTTTATGTGTAGCCTACGAAGGGGTATTTGAGAGGGTTTTGAGGCTTATGGTGAAAAAGGAAATATGTTCAGATAGAAACTGGAGAAAAACCTTCCGAGGAAATGCTTCATGACGTGTGCATTCCACTCACAATGTTACAGCTCTCTTCTCATACAGCATTGGGGAAACGGTTTTGGACAAAAATGTAACAAGGAATATTTGGGAGCATATTGACAAATATGATGAAAAGGGAAATAACCTCAAGGCAAACCTGGAAAGAAGCTTTCTGTGAAACTGCTCAGTGCTATGTGTATTCATCTCACATAGATAAAGCTTTCTTTACATTTCGCAGCTTCAAAACTCTGTCATGGATGGATCCGCGAAAGGACATTTGGGAGAAAATTCTGGACTATGGTGAAAAAGGAAATATCTTCAGATAAAAACTGGAAAGAAGCTTTCTGTGAATCTGCTTTTTGCTATGCTTATTCATCTCACCTAGATAAAGCTTTCTTTACATTACACAGCTTGGAAACTCCATGATGGACGGAATCACGAAGGGACATTCAGGAGCACATTCAGGCATATGGTGAAAAACGAAAGATCTTCAGGTAAAGCCGGGTCAAGTTTTCTGAGAAACTGCTTTCTGATGTGTGCATTCCACTCAGGGAGTTATACCTCTTTTCTCATAAGGCATTTTTGAACACTGTTCCTGTAAAACCAAAAAAGTTATATTTCAGAGTGCATTGAAGACTATGGGTAAAAGTGATCTGTCCTCAAATAAAACCCAGAAGGAAACATTCCAAGAAACTGCTCTCTGATATGTGTATTCACTTCACAGAGTTAAAGCTTACTCTACATTGTCCAATTTGGAAAGTCTCTCTTTGAGGCATCTGTGAAGTTATATTAAGAGGCGACCGGAGGACTGTGTTGAGCCAGAAAATGTCTTCCTTCGAAAACTGGAGAGAATCTTTCTGAGCAACTGCTTTATGACGGGTGTATTCATCTCATAAAGGTAAATCCTCCTTTGGAAGGAGCAGGTTGAAATCACTTTTTCTGTGGAATCTGAGGAAGGACATTTGGGAACGCTCTTTAGAATATGGAGAAAGTAATATCCTCAGATAAAACCCAGAAGGAATCTTTCTGTGAAACTGCTATGTGTTGTGTGAATTCCACTCACTCAGTTAAGCTTCTCTTTTCATTGAGCAATTTTCTAACACTCTTTATGTTTAGCTAGCGAAGGGATATTTGGGAATGCTTTGAGGCTTATGATGTAAAAGGAAATATGTTCAGATAGAAACTGGTGAGAGACTTTCCGTGGAACTGCTTTGTGACCTGTGCATTTCACTCACAGTGTTATACTTCTCTTCTAATAAAGGATTGGGGAATCCCTTTTGGTGAAAAAGCTGCCAAGGGACACTGAGGAGTACATGGACGGCTATGGTGAAAAAAGAAATATTCTCAGACAAAAGCTGGAAGGAAGATGTCTGTGAATCTGCTTTTTGCTATGTTTATTCATCTCACATAGATAAAGCTTTCTTTACATCACGCAGCTTGGAAACTCTGTCATGGACGGATCTGCAAAGAGACATTTGGGAGTACATTCAGGCCTATGCTGAAAATGGAAATATCTTCAGATAAAAACTGGAGAAAAGCTTTCTGAGAAACTGCTTTGTGACGTGTGCATTCCACTCAGACAGTTATACCGCTTTTCTCATAAGGCAGTGTTTGAACACTGTTCCTGTGAAACCGAAAAAGTGATATTATGGAGTGCATTGAGGACTATGGCAAAAAGTAAAATATTCTCAGATAAAACTCAGAAAGAATCATTCAAAGAAACTGCTCTCTGATATGGGCATTCATTTCACAGTGTTAAAGCTTACTCTACATTGCCCAGTTTGGAAACTCTGTCTTTGAAGAATCTGCGATGGGATATTATGTGGCTCCCAGAAGCCTGTGGCCTGTGGTGAGCAAGAAAACGTCTTCCGTTGAAACCTGTAGAGAATCTTTTTGAGCAGCTGCTTTGTGATGTGTGCATTCATCTCATAGAATTAAATCATCCTCCGGATTGAAGAGTTTGAAATAACTGTTTCTGGGTAACCTGAGATAGAACATTTGGGAACATCTTTAGAATATACTGAAAAAGAAATACCCTCAGATGAAAAACAGAAGGAAGCTTTCTGTGAGACTGCTCTGTTTAGTCTGTGAAGGGATATTCGGGAGCACTATGAGGCTTGTGGTGAAAACCGAAATATCTTCAGATAGACACTGGAGAGAAGCTTTCAGAGGAACTTCTTTGTGAAGTGTACTTTTCACTCACAGAGTTATACCTCTCTTTTCATACAGGATTTGGAAATCCCTTTTGGAGGAAAAGCGACCAAGGGACATTCAGGAGTGTACATATGGTTATTGTGTAAAAGAAAGTATCCTCAGACAAAAACTGGAAAGAAGTTTTCTGTGAAACTGCTTTGTGATATACATATTTATTCTCTAACATAGATAAAACTTTCTTAATATTATGCAGTTTGGAAACTCCATCCTGGATGGATCCATGAAGGAAAATTAAGGAGCACATTCAGACCTATGGCAACAAAGGAAATATCTTTAGATAACAACTGGAGAGAGGCTTTCTGAGAAAGTGCTTTGTGATGTGTGCATTCCATTCAGGGAGTTATACCTCTCTTCTCATAAGGCAGTGTTTGAACACTGTTCCTGTAAAACCAACAAAGTTATACTTCGAAGTGCATTGAAGACTATGGGGAAAAGTGATCTGTCCTCAAATAAAACCCAGAAAGAAGCATTCCAAGAAACTGCTCTCTGATATGTGTATTCACTTCACAGAATTTAAGCTTACTCTACATTGCCCAGTTTGGAAAGTCTCTCTTTGAGGAACTGCGAGTTATATTAAGTGGCGCTCAGTGGAATGTGTTGAGCCAGGAAATGTCTACCTTTGAAAACTGGACAGAAGCATTTTGAGCAACTGCTTCATGATGTGTGTATTCATCTCATAGAGTTCAATCATCCTTTGGAAGGAGCAGGTTGAAATCACTGTTTCTGTGGAATATGAGGAAGGACATTTGGGAATGCTCTTTCGAATATGGAGAAACAAATAACCTCAGATAAAAACCAGAAGGAATCTTTCTGTGAAACTGCTATGCATCGTGTGAATTACACTCACTCAGTTAATCTTCTCTTTTCATGGAGCACTTTTTTAACACTCTTTATGTTTAGTGTGAGAAGGGATATTCCGAAGTGCTTTGAGGCTTATGGTGAAAAAGGAAATATGTTCCAAGAGAAACTGGATAGAGGCTTTCCGTGGAACTGCTTTGTGACCTGTGCATTTTACTCACAGTGTTATACCTCTCTTTTCATAAAAGATTGGGAAATCTCTTTTGAAGAAAAAGATACCAAGGGACATTTTGGTGTATATGGACGGCTATGGTGAAAAAGGAAATATCCTCAGAGAAAAACTGGTAAGAAGCTTTCTGTGAATCTGCTTTTTGTTCTTTTTATTCATCTCACATAGATAAAGCTTTCTTTACATTACACAGCTTGGAAACTCTGTCATGGAGGGATCTGCAAAGGAACATTCGGGAGCACATTCAAGACAATTTTGAAAATGGAAATATCTCAGATAATAACTGGAGAGAAGCTTTGTGAGAAACTGCTTTGTGATGTCTGTATTCCACTCAGGGAGTTATACCTCTTTTCTCATAATGCAGTGTTTGAACACGTTTTCTGTAAAACTGAAAAAGTGATATTTTGGAGCGAATTGAAGACTATGCTGAAAATTGAACTATTCTCAAATAAAACCCAGAAAGAAGCGTTCTGGAGGCAGCTCTCTGATGTGCCCATTCATTTCACAGAATTAAAGCTTACTGTACATTGCCCAGTTTGGAAAGTCTGTCTTTGAGTAATCTGCAAAGAGCTATTAAGTGGCGCCCGGGGGCCTGTGGTGAGCAAGGAAATCTCTTCCGTTGAAAACTGGAGAGAAGTTTTCTGAGCCACTCTTTTGTGATGTGTGTATTCATCTCATGGAGTTAAATCATTCTTTGGATTGAGTACTATGAAATCTCTGTTTCTGAGCAATTTGAGAAAGAACATTTGGGAACTGTCTTTAGAATACGCTGAAAAAGAAATAACCGCAGATAGAAACCAGAAGGAAGCTTTCTGTGAAACTGCACTCTGTCATGTGAATTCTGCTCGTATAGTTAAGCTTCTCTTTTCATTGAGCAGTATTCAAACACTGTTTTTTTTTTAGTGTGTGAAGGGATATTCGGGAGCACTTTGAGGCTTATGGTGAAAAAGGAAATACCTTCAGATGGAAACTGAAGAGAAGCTTTCCAAGGAGCTGCTTTGTAATACATATGTATTCCACTCACAGAGTTATACTCTTCTTCACTTAGAGAATTGGGGAATATCTTTTGGAGAAAAAGCTACCAAGGGACATTTGGGAGTATATAGACAACTATGGTGAAATTGGAAATACTCTCAGACAAAAACTGGAAAGAAGCTTTCTGTGAAACTGCTTTGTGATAGATATATCTATTCATCTCACATAGATAAAACTTTCTTTCTATTACGCAGTTTTGAAACTGTGTCATGGACTGATTCACAAAGGGACATTTGGCAGCACATTCAGGCCTCTGGGGAAATGGGAAATATATTCAGATAAAAACTGGAGAGAAGCTTTCTGAGAAACTGCTTTGTGATGCTTGCATTTCACTCAGGGATATATACCTCTTTTCTCATAAGGCAGTATTTGAACACTGTTATTGTAAAACTGAAAAAGTGATGTTCTGCGGTGCATTGAAGACTGTGGCAAAAAGTGAAATATCCTAAAATAAAACCCAGAAAGAAGAGCTCAAGAAACTGTTCTCTAATATGTGCATTTATTTCAGAGAGTTCAACTTACACTACGTTGCCCAGTATGGAAACTCTGTCTTTGAGGAATCTGTGAAGGGATATTAAGTGGTGCCCAGAGACTTCTTGTGAGAAAGGAAACGTCTTCTGATGAAAACTGGAGAGAAGCTTTTGGGGCAACTGCTTTGTGATGTGTGTATTCATCTCACAGAGTTAAATCATTCTTTGGATTGAGCAGTTTGAAATCACTGTTTCTGTGGAACCTGAGAAAGGACATTAAGAATATTCTGAAAAAGAAATACCCTCTGATAAAAACCAGAAGGAAACTTTCTGCGAAACTGCACTAGATCACATGAACTCCACTCGCTCAGTTAAGCTTCTATTTTCATTGAGCAGTATTCTAACACTGTTTTAGGGTAGTCAGCTAGGGGATACTCGGGAGCTCTTTGAGGCTCACGATGAAAATGAAAATAACTTCAGATAAATACTGGAGAGTAGATTTCCAAAGAGCTGCTATGTGGCGTGTTTATTCCACTCACAGAGTTACACTTTTCTTCTCATAGAGGATTGGGGAATCCCGTTTGGAGAAAAAGCTACCAGGGGACTTCCAGGAGTATATGGATGGCTATGGTGGAAATGGAAATATTCTCAGACAAAAACTGGAAAGAAGATTTTTGTGAAACTGCTTTGTAATAGATATGTCTATTCATCTCACATAGATAAAACTTTCTTTCTATTACGCAGTTTTGAAATGGTGTTATGGACGTATTCGTGAAGGGACATTCGGGAGCACATTGAGGCCTATGGGGAAATAGCAAATATCTTCAGATAAAAGCTGGAGAGAAGCTTTCTGAGAAACTGCTTTGTGATGTGTGCATTCCATTCAAGGAGTTATACCTCTTTTCTCTTAAGGCAGTGTTTGAACACTGCTCCTGTAAAACCAAAAAAATTATTTTGCAGCACATTGAAGACTATGGTGAAAAGTGAAATACCCTGAAAAAAAACTCAGAAAGAAGTGTTTCAAAAAACTGCTCTCTGACCTGTGCATTTATTTCAGAGAGTTAAACATACACTACATTGCCCAGTTTGGAAAGTCTGTCTTTGACGAATCTCTGAAGGTATATTAAGTGGCGCCCAGAGGCTTGTGATGAGAAAGGAAACGGTTTCCGTTGAAAACTGGAGAGAAGCTTTTGGAGAAACTGCTTTGTGATGTGTGTATTCATCTCATAGGGATAAATCATCCTTTGGGTTGAGCAGTTTGAAATCACTATTTTTGTGGAACCTGAGAAAGGACATTTGGGAACGCTCTTAGGAATATACTGAAAAAGTAATACCCTCCGATAGAAACCAGAAGGAAACGTTCTGTGAAACTGCTCTAGGTCATGTGAATTTCACTCACACAGTTAAGCTTCTGTTTTCATTGAGCAGTATTCTAACACTGTTTTAGCTTAGTTTGCTAAGGGATACTCGTTAGTGCTTTGAGGCTTACAGTGAAAATGGAAAAATGTACTGATAGATACTGGAGAGAAGATTTCTGAGGAGCTGCTTTGTGACATGTGCATTCCACTCACAGAGTTATACTTTTCTTCTCAAACAGGATTGAGGAATCCCTTTTTAAAGAAAACTCTACCTGGGGACATTCCGGAGTATATGGACTTATATGGTGAAAAAAGAAGTATCCTCAGACAAAAACTGTAAAGAAACTTTCTCTGAAACTTCTTTGTGATAGATATGTCTATTCATCTCACATAGATAAAAATTTCTTTCTATTACGCAGTTTTGAAACTGCGTCATGAACAGATTCGAAAAGGGACATTCGGGAGCACATTCTGGCCTGTTTGGAAGTAAGAAATATTGCGAGATAAAAACTGGAGAGAAGTTTTCTATGAAACTGCTTTGTGATACTTGCATTCCACTCAGGGAGTTTTACTTCTTTTCTCATAAGACAATGTTTGAACACTGTTCCTGTAAAGATGAAAAAGTGATATTTTGAAGCGCTTTGAAGACTATGGCAAAAAGTGAAATATCCTGAAATAAAACCCATAAAGAAGCGTTCCAAGAAACTGCTCTATGACCTGTGCATTCATTTCACAGAGTTAAAGCTTCCACTACATTGCCCAGTTTGGAAACTCTGTCTTTGAGGAATCTGTGAAGGGATATTAAGTGGCGCCCAGAGGCTTACGTGAGAAGGGAAACGTCTTCCCATGAAAACTGGAGAGAAGCTTTTGGAGCAACTGCTTTGTGATGTGTGTATTGATCTCATAGAGTTAAAACATTATTTGGATTGAGCAGTTTGATATCACTGTCCTTTTGGAATCTGAGGAAGTACATTTGGGAACGCTCCCTATAATATGGAGAAAGAAATATCCTCAGGTAAAATCCAGAAGGAAGATTCTGTGAAACTGCTCTGTGTCATCTTAATTCCTGTCGCTCAGTTAAGTGTCTCTTTTCATTGAGCAGTTTTCTAACACTTTTTATGTTTAGCACGTGAAGGGATATTCGGGAGTGCTTTGAGTCTTATGGTGAAAAAGGAAATATGTTCAGACCGAAACTGGAGAGAAGTTTTCCGAGGAACAGCTTTGTGACATGTGCATTCCACTCACAGTGCTATACTTCTCTTCTCATACAGCATCGGGGAAACCCTTTTGGAGAAAAAGGTACCAAGTAATATTCGGGAGCTTATTGATGCCTATGGTGAAAAGGGAAATAGCCTAAGACAAAAACTGGAAAGAAGCGTTCTATGGAACTGCTCTGTGATATGTGTATTCATCTCACATAGATAAAGCTTTTGATACATCACACACTACTTGGAAACTCTGTCATGGACGGATCCACAAAGGGACATTTGGGTTGACATCCAGGACTATGGTGAAAAACGAAATATGTTCAGATAAAAACTATAAAGAAGCTTTCTGTGAATCTGCTTTTTACTATGTTTATTCATCTCACATAGATAAAGCTTCCTTTATATTACACAGCTTGGAAACTCCGTCATGGATGGTTCCGCGAAGGGATATTCGGGATCACATTCGGGCCTATAGTGAAAAAGGAAATATCATCAGATAAAACCTGGAGAGAAGCTTTCTGAGAAACTGCTTTGTGATGTGTGCATTCCACTCAGGGAGTTATACCTTTCTTCTCATAAGGCACTGTTTGAACACTGTTCTTGGAAAACTAAAATAAGTGATATTCAGAGCACATTGAAGACTATGGCGAAAAGTGAAATGTTGTTCAATAAAACCCAGAAAGAAGCATTCCAAGAAACTACTCTCTAACATGTCCATTCATTTCACAGAGTTAAAACTTACTCCACATTTCCCAGTTTGGAAAGTCTGTCTTTGAGGATTCTACGAAGGGATATTAACTGCCAACCAGAGGACTGTGGCGAGCAAGGAAATGTCTTCCGTTGAAAATTTAAGAGAAGTTTTCTGAGCAACTCTTTTGTGATGTCTGTATTCATCTCATAGAGGTAAATCATTCTTTGGATTGAGCAGTTTCAAATCACTGTTTCTGTGGAATCTGAGAGAGGACATTTTGGAACACTTTTTAGAATATCCTGAAAAAGAAATAACGTCAGATAGAAACCAGAAGGAAGCTTTCTGTGAAACTGCTCTGTGTCGAGTGGATTTTCCTCACACAGCTAGACTTCTCTTTTCATTCAGCAGTATTTTAACACTGTTTATGTTTTGTCTGCGAAGGGATATTCGGGAGCGCTTTGAGGCTTAGGGTGAAAAAGGAAATATTTTCGTATAGAAATTGTAGAGAAGCTTTCGGAGGAGCTACTTTGTGACGTGTGCATTCCACTCACAGAATTATACCTTTCTTCTTTTAGAGGATTGGGGAATCCCTACTGGAGAAAAAGCTACCAAGGGACATGTGGGGTTATATGCACTGCTATGGTGAAAAATGAAACATCCTCAGACAAAAACTGGAAAGAAAATTTATGTGAAACTGCTTTGAGATAGGTATGTTTATTCATCTGACATAGATAAAGCTTTCTTTCTACTACACAGTTTTGAAACTCCTTCATGGACGGATTCACGAAGAGACATTCAGGAGCATATTCAGGCCTATGTTGAAATAGGAAATATTTCAGAGAAAAAATTGGGGAGAAGCTTTCTGAAATATGACTTTGTAATGAGAACATTCCACTCAGGAAGTTATACCTCTTTTCTCATAAGGCAGTGTTTGAACACTGTTCCTGAAAACCGAAAATGTAATATTTCGAAGTGCATTGAAGACTATGACGAAAAGTGAAATATCCTCAGATAAAACCGAGAAAGAAGCGTTCCAAGGAAATGATCTCTG
Organism: Papio anubis; assembly: GCF_008728515.1. Lineage (NCBI taxonomy): Eukaryota > Metazoa > Chordata > Mammalia > Primates > Cercopithecidae > Papio > Papio anubis. Next base: position 150,926 of record NW_022169748.1, on the reverse strand, counting down.
AGAGGTGCATTCATTTCACAGAGTTAAAGCTTACTCTACATTGCCCAGTTTGGAAACTCTGTCTTTAAAGAATCTGTGAAGGGATATTAAGTGGTGCCTGGAGACTTATCATGAGCTAGGAAACATCTTCCACTGAAAACTGGAGAGAAGCTTTCTGAGAAACTGTGTTGTGATGTGTGTGTTCATCTTATGGAGTTAAACTATTCTTTGGATTGAGCAGTTTTAAATCACTGTTCTTGTGGAACTGAGGAAGGACATTTCGGAATGCTCTTTAGAATAGGGAGAAAGAAATATCCTTAGGTAAAATCTAGAAGGAAGCATTCTGTGAAACTCCTCTGTGTCGTCTTAATACCTCTCGCTCAGTTAAGCCTCGCTTTTCACTGAGCAACTTTCTAAACCTGTTTATGTTTAGCATGTGAAGGGATATTCAGAAGCGCTTTGAGGCTTACAGTGAAAAAGGAAATAACTTCAGATACAAACTGGAGAGATTTCTGAGGAGCTGCTTGGTGATGTGTGCATTCCACTCACAGAGTTACACTTTAATTCTCATAGAGGATTGGGGAACCTCTTTTGGAGAAAAAGCTACCAGGGGACATTCGTGAGTATATGGATGGCTATGGTGAAAAAGGAAATATCCTAGACAAACTGGAAAGTAGCTTTCTGTGAAACTGCTTTAAGATAGGTACGTTTATTCGTCTCAAATAGATAAAACTTTCTCTCTATTACACAGTTTTGAAAGTCCGTCATGGACAGATTCGTGAAGTGATGATTTTTAGCACATTCAGGACTAGCATGAAAAAGGAAATATCTTCGGATGAAAATTGGAAAGAAGTTTTCTGTGAATCTGCTTTTTGCTATGTTTATTCATCTCACATACATAAAGCTTTCTTTACATTATGCAGCTTGGAAACCCCATCATGGATGGACCATGAAGTGATATTCGGGATCACGTTCAGGTCTATGGTGAAAAAGAAAATATCATCAGATAAAAACTGAAGAGAAGCTTTCTGAGCAACTGCTTTTGAAGTGTGTATTCATCTCATAGAGTTAAATCATTCTTCGGATTGAGCAGTTTGAAATCACTGTTTCTACAGAATCTGAGTTAGGACATTTGAGAACGCTACTTAGAATATGGAGAAAGAAATAGCCTCAGATAAAAACCAGAAGGAAGATTTCTGTGAAACTGCTATGTATCTTGTGAATTCCTCTCACTCAGTTAAGGTTCTCTTTTCATTGACCAGTTTTCTAACACTGTTTATGTTTAGCATTTGAAGGGATATTCAGAAGCACTTTGAGACTTATGGTGAAAAAGGAAATATGTTCTGATAGAAACTGGAGAGAAGCTTTAAGAGGAACTGCTTCATGACGTATGCATTCCACTCACAGTGTTTTATACCTCTCTTCTCATACAGCATCAAGGAAGCCCTTTGGAGGAAAAGGTACCAAGGGATATTCGGAGGCATATTGACGAACATGGTGAAAAGGGAAATAGCCTCAGACTAAAACTGGGAAGAAGCCTTCTGTGAAACTGCTCTGTGATATGTGTATTCTTCTCACATAGATAAAGCTTTCTTTACATTATGCAGCTTGGGAACTCTGCATGGACGGATCCGCAAAGGGATATTTGGGATCACATTCTGGCCTATGGTGAAAAAAGAAATATCATCAGATAAAAACTGGAGAGAAGCTTTCTGAGAAACTGCTTAGTGATGTGTGCATTCCACTCAGGGATTTATACCTTTCTTCTCATAAGGCACTGTTTGAACACTGATTCTGTAAAAGTAAAAAAGTGATGTTCGGAGCATGTTGAAAACTATGGCAAAAAGTGAAATGTTGTCCAATGAAACCCAGAAAGAAACATTCCAAGAAACTACTCTCTGACATATCCATTCATTTCACAGAGTTAAAGCTTGCTCTATGTGTCCCAGTTTGTGAAGTCTATCTTTGAGGATTCTGCGAAGGGATATTAAGTGGCAACAGGAAGTCTGTGGCGAGCAAGGAAATATCTTCCATTGAAAATTGGAGAGAAGCTTTCTGAGCAACACTTTTGTGACGTTTGCATTCATCTCATAGAGTTAAACCATTCTTTGAATTGAGCAGTTTGAAATCACACTTCTTGTGGAATCTGAGAAAGGCCATTTGGGAACGCTCTTTATAATATCCAGAAAAAGAAATAACCTCGGATAGCAACCAGAAGGAAGCTTTCTGTGAAACTGCTCTGTGTCATGTGAATTCCACTCGCACAGTTAAGCTTCAGTTTTCATTGAGCAGTATTCTAACACTGTTTTTGTTTAGTCTGCAAGGGGATATTTGGGAGCCTTTTGAGGCTTAAGGTGAAAAAGGAAATATCTTCAGATAGAAACTGGAGAGAAGCTTTCCGAGGAGCTGCTTAGTGACATGTGTGTTCCACTCAGAGAATTTTATGTTTCTTCTCATAGAGGATTTGGGAATCCCTTTTGGAGCAAAAGCTACCAAGGGATATTCAGGAGTATATGGACGGCTATGGTGAAAAAGAAATATCCTCAGACAGAAACTGCAAAGATTTTTATGAAACTGCTTTGTGATAGGTATGTTTATTCATCTGACACAGATGAATCTTTCCTTATATTACGCAGTTTGTAAGTTTCGTCATGGATGGATTCACGAAGGGACATTCGGGAGCACATTCAGGCCTAGGGAGGAAAAAAGAGATTTCTGCACATATAAACTGGATAGAGGCTTTTTTGGAAACTGCATTGTGATGTGTGCATTCCACTCAGGGAGTTATACCACTTTTCTCCTAAGGCAGTGTTGGAACACTGTTCTTGTAAAACCGAAAATGTAATATTTCAGAGTGCATGGAAGACTATAGTGAAAAGTGAAATATCCTGAAATAAAATTCAGAAAGAAGCATTTCAAGAAACTGCTCTCTGACATATGCATTCATTCAGAGGGTGAAAGATTATAATACATTTCCCAGTTTGAAAAGTCTGTTTTTGAGGATTCTGCAAAGGGATATTAAGTGGCAACTGGAGGCCTATGGTGAGTAAGGAAATTTCTATCATTGAAAACTGAAGAGAAGCTTTCAGAGCCATTGCTTTGTGATGTTTGTATTCATGTCATAGAGTTAAATCATTCTTTGGATTGAGCAGTTTGAAGTCACTCTTTCTGTGGAACCTGAGAAAGGACAATTGGAAACGCTCTAAGGACTATTCTGGAAAAGAAATACCCTCCGATAAAAACCAGAAGGAAGCTTTCTGTGAAACTGCTTTTTGTCATGTGAATTCCACTTGCACAGATAAGCTTCTGTTTTCATTGGGCAGTATTCTAACACTGTTTAAGTTTAGTCAGCTAAGGGATACTCAGGAGCACTTTGAGGCTTATGGTGAAAACAGAAATATCCTCAGATAGAAACTGGAGAGATTTCCAAGGAGCTGCTTTGTGACGTGTGCATTCCACTCACAGTTTGTACTTCTCATATAGCATCGAGGAAACTCTTTGGAAGAAAAAAGTACCAAGGGATATTTGGTAGCATCTTGATGCATATAGAGAAAGGAGAAATAGCCTCAGAAAACAACTGGAAAGAAGTTTCTGTGAAACTGTTCTGTGCTATGTGTATTCACCTCGCATAGATAAAGCTTTCTTTACATTTCGCTGCTTGGAAACTTTGTCATGGATGGATCTGCGAAGGGACATTCAGGAGTACATTCAGGACTATGGCGAAAGAAGAAATATCTTAAGATAAAAATTGGAAAGAAGATTTTTTGGATCTGCTTTTTGCGATGTTTATTCATCTCACATAAATAAAGGTTTCTTTACCTTATGCAGCTTGGAAACACTGTCATGGATTGATTGACGAAGGGACATTTAGGAGCACATTCAGGACTATGGGGAAAATCGAAATATCTTCAGACAAAAACCGGAGAAAAGCTTTCCGAGAAACTGCTTTGTGATGTGTGTATTCCACTCAGGGAGTTATACCTCTTTTCTCATAAGGCAGTGTTTGGACAGTGTTCCTGTAAAACTGAAAAAGTGATTTTTTGGAGTGCATTGAGGACTATGGCAAAAAGTGAAATATCCTCAAATGAAACCCAGAAAGAAGTCTTCCAAGAAACTGCTCTCTGATATGTGTTTTCATATCACAGAGTGAAAACTTACTCTACACTGTCCAATTTGGAAACTGCATCTTTGAGGAATCTGTGAAGGGATATTAAGTGGCGCAAAGAGGCCTGTGGTGAGCAAGGAAATGTCTTCCCTTGTAAACTGGAGAGAAGCTTTCTGAACAACTGCTTTGTGATGTGTGCATTCATCTCGTAGAATTAAATCATTCTTTCAATTGAGCAGTTTGAAATCACTGTTTCTGTGGAACCTGGGAAAGGAAAAATGGGAATGCTCTTTAGAATATGCTGGAAAACAAATACCTTCAGATAAAAACCAGAAGCAAGCTTCCTGTGAAACTGCTCTGTGTCGTGTGAATTCCACTCGCCCAGTTAAGCTTCACTTTTCACTGAGCAGTTTCCTAACACCCTTTATGTTTAGCATGCGTAGGGATATTCGGGAACACTTTGAGGCTTACAGTGAAAAAAAAAATATGTTCTGACAGAAACTGGAAAGAAGTTTTCCGAAGTGCTGCTTTGTGATGTGTGCATTCCACTCACAGTGTTATACCTCTCTTCTCATACAGTATCAGGGAACCCTTTCTCTGAAACTGTTCTTAGATATGAGTATTCATCTCACATAGATAAATCTTTGTCTACATTTCGCAGCTGGGAAACACTGTCATGGATGGTTCCGTGAAGGGATGTTCAGGAGCACATTCAGACCTATGGTGAAAAAGGAAATATCTTCAGATAAAAACTAGAAAGAAGCTTTCCGTAAATCTGGTTTTTGCTCTGTTTATTCATCTCACATAGATAAAACTTTGTTTATATTACGTAGTTGAAAACTCCATCATCGACGGATCTGCAATGGGATATTTGAAAGCGCCTTCAGGCCTATTGCAAAAAAGAAAATATATTCAGATAAAAACTGGAGAGAAGCTTTCTGAGAAACTGCTTTGTGATGTGTATATTCCACTCAGAGAGTTATACCTCTTTTCTCATAAGGCAGTGTTTGAACACTGTTCCTGTAACACGAAAAAGTGATATTTTGGAGCCCATTGAAGACTATGGCTAAAAGTGATATATCCCCAAATAAAACCCAGAAAGGAGCGTATCAAGAAACTGCTCTCATATATGGGCATTCATTTCACAGAGGTAAAGCTTACTGTACATTGCCCCGTTTGTAAATTCTGTCTTTCAGGATTCTGTGAAGGGAAATTAAGTGGTGCCCATTTGCCTGTGTTGGGCAAGGAAATGACTTTCGATGAAAACTGCAGAGAAATTTTCTGAGCAACTGCTTTGTGATGTGTGTATTCATCTCATAGAGTTAAATCATTCTTTGGATTGAGCAGTTTGAATTCACTGCTTCTGTGGAATCTGAGGAGGGACAATTGGGAACGATCTTTAGAATATGGAGAAAGAAATATCCTCAGATAAAAACCAGAAGGAATCTTTCTGTGAAACTGCTGTGTGTCATATGAATTCCTCTCGCTCAGTTAAGCTTCTGTTTTCATTGAGCAGTATTCTAACATTGTTCATGTTTAGCGTATAAAGGGATATACATCAGCTCTTTGAGGCTTACGTTGAAAAAGAAAATATGTTGAGATAGAAACTGGAGAGAAGCTTTCCGCAGAACTGCTTTGTGGCGTGTGCATTCCACTCACAGTATTATAACTCTCTTCTCATACAGCATCGGGGAAACCCTTTATGTGATACTGTTCTGTGATATGTGTATTCATCTCACATGGATAAAGCTTTCTCTACATTACACAGCTTGGAAACTCTGTCAGGGACGGAACCACAAAGGGACATTCGGGAGCACATTCAGGACTATGTTAAAAAAGGAAATATATTCAGATAAATAATGGAAAGAATCTTTCTGTGAATCTGCTTTTTAATATGCTTATTCATCTCACATAGATAAAGCTTTCTTTGCATTATTCAGCTTGGAAACTCCGTCATGGATGGATCCGCGAAGGGATATTGGTGGTCACATTCGGGCCAATGATGTAAAAAGAAATATCATCTGATAAAAACTGGAGAGAAGCTTTCTGAGAAACTGCTTGGTGATGTGTGCATTCCACTCAGGGTGTTATACCTTTCTTTTCATAAGACACTGTTTCAACACTGTTCCTGTAAAACTAAAAAAGCGATTTTCAGAGCACATTAAAGACTACAGTGAAAAGTGAAATGTCATCAAATAAAACCCGGAAAGAAGCACTCCAAGAAACTGCTCTCTGATATGGTTATTCATTTCACAGAGTTAGAGATTACTCTACATTTCCGAGTTTGTAAAGTCTGTCTTTGGGATTCTGAGAAGGGATATTAAGTGGCAACCGGAGGCCTGTGGCAAGCAAGGTAATGTCTTCCATTGAAAATTGAAGAGAAGCTTTCTGAGCAACTCTTTTGTGATGTGTGTATGCAGCTCATAATGTTAAATCATTCTTCGGATTGAGCTGTTTGAAATCACTGTTCCTGTGGCATCTCAGAAAGGATATTTGGGAACGCTTTTTAGAATATGGAGAAAGAAATATCCTCAGATAAAATCCAGATGGAAGCTTTCTGTGAAACTCCTCTGTGTCATGTGAATTCCTCTTGCTCAGTTAAGCTTCTCTTTCCATTGAGCAGTTTTCTAACACTGTTTTTCTTTAGTGTGCGAAGGGATATTCGGGAGCGCTTTGAGGCTTATGTTGTAAAAGGAAATATGTTCAGATAGAAACTGGAGAAGAAGCTTTCGGAGGAACTGCTTTGTGACGTGTGCATTTCACTCACAGTGTTATACCTCTCTTCTCATACAGCATTGGGGAAATCCTTTAGGAGAAAAAGGTACAAAGGACTATTCTGGAGCATATTGATGCCTAAGGTGAAAAGGGAAATATCTTCAGACAAAAACTGGAAAGAAGCTTTCAGTGAATCTGCTTTTTGCTATGTTTATTCATCTCACATAGATAAAGCTTTCTTTACATTACGCAGCTTGGAAACTCCATCATGGATGGATCCGCGAAGGGATATTTGGGATCACATTCGGGCTTATGATGAAAAAGAAAATATTACCAGATTAAAACTGGAGAGATGCTTTCTGAGAAACTGCTTGGTGGTGTGTACATTACACTCAGGGAGTTATACCTTTTTTCTCATAAGGCACTGTTTGAATTCTGTTCCCATGAAACTAAAGAAGTGATATTTGGAGCATATTGAAAACTATGGTGAAAAGTGAAAATCGTCCAATAAAACCCAGAAAGAAGTATTCCAAGAAACTGCTCTCTGATATGTCCGTACTTTTCACAGAGTTAAAGCTTACTCTACATTTACCAGTTTGGAAAGTCTGTCTTTCAGGATTCTGCAAAGGGATATTAAGTGGCGACCGGGGGCCTGTGGTGAGCAAGGAAATGCTTTCCGTTGAAAACTAGAGAGAAGCTTTCTGAGCAACTCTTTTGTGATGTTTGTATTTATCTCATAGAGTTAAATCATTCTTTGGGTTGAGCAGTTTGAAATCACTTTCTGTGGAATCTGAGAAAGGACATTTGGGAAGGCTTTTTAGTATATCCTGAAAAAGAAATAACCTGAGATAGAAACCAGAAGGACGCTTTCTGTGAAACTGCTTTGTGTAGTGTAAATTCCACTCACACAGTTAAGCTTCTGTTTTCATTGAGCAGTATTCTAACACTGTTTATGTTTAGTCTGTGAAAGGATATTCGGGAGCACTGTGAGGCTTATGGTGAAAAAGGAAAAAACTTCAGATAGAAACTGGAGAGAATCTCTCCAAGGAGCTGCTTTGTGATGTGTCCATTCCACTCACAGAATTATACCTTTCCTGTCACAGAGGATTCGGAAATCCCTTTTGGAGAAAAAGCTACAAAGGGACATTCAGGAGAATATGGACACCAATGGTGAAAAAGGAAATATTCTCTGACAAAAACTGGAGAGAAGCTTTCTGTGAACTGCTTTGAATAGATACGTCTATTCATCTCACACAGATAAAACCTTCTTTCTATTACGCAGTTTGTTAACTGCATCATGGACAAATTCGCGAAGGGACATTCGGGAGCACATTGAGGCCTACGGTGAAAAAGGAAATATCTTCAGATAAAAACTGGATAGAAGCTTTCTGAGAAACTGCTTTGTGATGTGTGCATTCCACTCAGCTAGTTATACCTCTTTTCTCATAAGGCAGTGATTGAACACTGTTCCTGTAAAACCGAAAATGTGATATTTTAGAGTTCATTGAAGACTGTGTGGAATGTGAAATATCCTCAATTAAAACCCAGAAAGAAGCGTTCCAAGAAACTACTCTCTGATATGTGCATTCATTTCACAAAGTTAAGATTACTCTACACTGCCCGCTTTGGAAAATCTGTCTTTGAGGAATCTGTGAAAGGATATTAAGTGGCGCCTGAGGGCTTGTGCTGAGAAAGGAAACGTCTTTTGATGAAAACTGGAGAGAAGCTTTCAGAGCAACTGCCTTGTGATGTGTGTATTCATCTCATAGAGTTAAATCGTTCTTGGATTGAGCAGTTTGAAATCAATGTTTCTGTGGAACCTGAGAAAGGACATTTGGGAACACTCTGAAGAATATGCTGAAAAAGAAATACCCTTTGATAAAAAGCAGAATGAAACTTTCTGTGAATCTGTTCTAGGTGATATGAAGTCCACTCACACAGTTAAGCTTCTGTTTTCATTGAGCAGTATTCTAACACTGTTTTAGGTTAGTCAGCCAAGGGATACTCGGGAGTGCTTCAATTCTTATGGTGAAAATGAAAATATCTTCAGATAGATACTGGAGAGAAGATTTTGGAGGAGCTACTTTGTGACGTGTGCATTGCACTCCCAGAGTTATAATTTTCTTCTCATAGAGGACTGGGGAATCCCGCTTGGTGAAAAAGCTACCAGGCGACATTTGGGAGTATATGGATGGCTATGGTGAAAAAGGAATTATCATCAGACAAAAACTGGAAAGAAGCTTTCTCTGAAACTGCATCGTGATAGATTTGTCTATTCATCTCACATATGTAAAACCTTCTTTCTATGACACAGATTTGAAACTGCGACGTGGATGGATTAGTGAAGGGACATTTGGGAACACATTCAGGCCTGTGCATATATACGAGATATCTTTAGATAAAAACTGGAGCGAAGCTTTTTGAGAAAGTGCTTTGTATATATGTATTCCACTCAGGGAGTTATACCTCTTTTCTCATAAGGCAGTGTTTGAACACTGTTTCTGTAAAACTGAAAAAGTGATATTTTGCAGCGCATTGGAGACTATGGCAAAAAGTGAAATATCCAGAAATAAAACCCAGAAAGAAACGTTCCAAGAAACTACTCTCTGACGTGGGCATTCATTTCAGAGTTAACGCTTACACTACGTTGCCTAGTTTGGAAACGCTGTCTTTGAGGAAACTGTGAAGGGATATTAGGTGGTGCCTGGAGGCTTGTGGTGAGAAAGGTAACGTCTTTTGATGAAAACTGGACAGAAGCTTTCAGAGCAATGGCTTTGTGATGTGTGTATGCATCTCATAGAGTTTAATCATTCTTTGGATTAAGCAGTCTGAAATCACTGTTTCCGTGGAACCTGAGCAAGGACATTTAGGAAAGCTCTTAAGAATATGCTGAAAAAGAAATACCCTCTGATAAAACCAGAAGGAAACTTTCTGTGAAACTGCTCTGTTTCTAGGTCATGTGAAGTCCATGAGAGCTGGAAACGTGTCTGAGGATATATCCTCAGACAAAAACTGGAAAGAAGCTTTCTGTGAAATTGTTTTGTGATAAATATGTCTATTCATCTCACGTAGATAAAACTTTCTTTCTGTGCACAGTTTTGGAACTGCGTCAAAAACAGATTCGCGAAGGGACATTTGGGAGCACATTCAGGCCTGTGTGGAAATAGCAGATATCTTCAGATAAAAACTGAAGGGAAGCTTTCTGAGAAACTGCTTTGTGATGTGTGCATTCCACTCAGGGAGTTAAACCTCTTTTCTCATAGGCAATGTTTGAACACTGTTCTTGTAAAACTGAAAAAGTGATATTTTGCAGCTCATTGAAGACATTTGAGAAAAAGCTACCAGGGGACATTCGGGAGTATATGGACTGTTATGGTGAAAAAAGAAATATCCTCAGACAAAAACTGGAAAGAAGCTTTCTGTGAAACTATTTTGTGATATATATCTCTATTCATCTCACATAGATAAAACTTTCTTTCTATTACGCAGCTTTGAAACTGCGTTATGGGCTGATTCGCGAAGAGACATTCAGGAGCACATAGAGGCCTCTGGGGAAAAAGGAGATATCTTCCGGAAAAAACTGCAGAGAAGCTCTCTGAGAGGTTGCTTTGTGATGTGTGCATACCACTCACGGAGTTATACCACTTTTCTCATAAGCCTGTGTTTGAACACTGTTTCTCCAAAACGGAAAATGTGACACTTTTCAGTGCCTTGAAGACTATGGCAAAAAGTGAAATATCCGGAAATAAAACCCAGAACAAAGCGTTCCAAGAATCTGCTCTCTGACATGTGCATTCACTTGAGAGAGTTAAAGCTTACACTACGTTCTCAGTTTGGAAACTCTGTCTTTGAGGAATCTGTGAAGGGATATTAAGTGGCGCCCAGAGGCTTGTGGTGAGAAAGGAAATGTCCTCCGATGAAACCTGGAGAGAAACTTTCAGAGCAACTGCTTTGTGCTGTGTGTTTTTATCGCATAGAGATAAATCATTCTTTGGATTGAGCAGTTTGAAATCACTGTTTCTGTGGAACTTGAGAAAGAATATTTGGGAACGCTCTTAAGAATATCCTAAAAAATAAATATCCTCCAATAAAAACCAGAAGGAATCTTTCTGTGAAACTGCTCTAGGTCATGTGAAGTCCACTCGCAGAATTAAGCTTGTTTTTTCACTGAACAGTATTCTAACACTGTTTTAGGTTAGTCAGCTAAGAGATACTAGGGAGCACATTGAGGCTTACAGTGAAAATGGAAATATCTTCAAATAGATACTGGAGAGAAGATTTCTGAGGAGCTGCTTTGTGACGTGTGCATTACACTCACAGAGTTATACCTTTCTTCTTATAGAGGATTGGGGAATCCCGTTTGGAGTAAATGCTACCAGGAGACATTCGGGAGTATATGCACGGCTATGGAGAAAAAGGAAATATCCTCTGACAAAAACAGGAAAGAAGTTTTCTGTGTAACAGTTTGGTGATAGATATGGCTATTCATCTCACATAAATAAAACTTTCTTTTAATTACGCAGTTTTGAAACAGTCTCATGGACGGATTCGAGAAGACACATTCGGGAGCACATTTAGGAATGTGGGGTAATAGGAGATTTCCTCAGATAAAAACTGGAGAGAAGATTTCTGAGAAACTGCTTTTTGATGTGTGTGTTCCACTCAGTGTGTTATACCTCTTTTCTCATAAGGCAGGTTTGAACACTGTTCTTGTAAACCTGAAAAAGTTACATTTTGCAGCGCATCGAAGACTATGGCAAGATGTGAAATGTTCTGAAATAAAACCCAGAAAGAAGTGTTCCATGAAACTACTCTCTGACGAGTTCATTCATATCAGGGAGTTAAAGCTTACACTACATTGCTGAGTTTGGAAACTCTGTCTTTGAGGAATCTGTGAAGGGATATTTAGTGGTGTACGGAGGCTTGTGGTGAGAAAGGTAACGTCTTCTGATGAAAACTGGACAGAAGGTTTTGGAGCAAATGCTTTGTGATGTGTGTATTCATCTCATACAGTTTAATCATTCTTTGGATTGAGCAGTTTGAAATCACTGTTTCTGTGGAACCTGAGAAAGGACATTTGGAACACTCTTAAGAATATACTGAAAAAGAAATACCCTCAGAAAAAAACCTGAAGGAAACTTTCTGTGAAACTGCTCTAGGTCACATGAAGTTCACTCACACAGTTAAGCTTCTGTTTTCATTGAGCAATATTCTAACACTGTTTTAGGTTAGTCAGCTAAGGGATACTCGGGAGTACTTTGAGGCTTATGGGGAAAAGGGAAATATCTTCAGATAGATACTGGAGAGAAGATTTCCAAGGAGCTGCTTTGTGATGCATGCATTCCACTCACGGAGTTATACTTTTCTTCTCATAGAGGATTGCGGAATCCCATTTGGAGAAAAAGTTACCAGAGGACATTCGGGAGTGTATGGACGGCTGTGGTGAAAAAGGAGATATCCTTAGACAAAAACTGGAAAGAAGTTTTCTGTGTAACTGCTTTGTGATAAATATGTCTATTCATCTCACATAGATAAAACTTTCTTAGTATTATGCAGTTTTGAAACTGTGTCATGGATGGATTCACAAAGGGACATTCGGGAGCACATTCAGGCCTGTGGGGAATTAGGAAATATCTTCAGCTAAAAGCTGGAGAGAAGCTTTCTGAGAAACTGCTTTGTGATGTGAGCATTTCACTCAGGGACTTTTACCTCTTTCTCATAAGGCAGTGTTTGAACACTCTTCCTGTAAAACTGAAAAAGTGATATTTTGCAGTGCATTGAAGACTATGGCGGAAGGTGAAATATCCTGAAATAAAACTGAGAAAGAAACGTTCTAGGAAACTGCTCTCTGACGTGTGCATTCGTTTCAGAGAGTTGAAGCTTACACTACATTGCCCAGTTTGGAAATTATGTCTTTGAGGCATCTGTGAAGGGATATTTAGTGGCGCATGGAGGCTTGTGGTGAGAAAGGAAACGTCTTCCCATGAAAACTGGACAGAAGCTTTGAGAGCAAATGCTTTGTGATGTGTGTATTCATCTCATAGAGTTAAATCATTCTTTGGATTGAGCAGTTTGAAATCACTGTTTCTGTGGAACCTGAGAAAGGACCTTTGGAACACTCTTAAGAATATACTGAAAAAGAAAAACCCCCGAAAAAAACCTGAAGGAAACTTTCTGTGAAACTGCTCTAGGTCACGTGAAGTCCATTCACACAGTTAAGCTTCTGTTTCCATTGAGCAGTATTCTAACACTGTTTTCGGTTAGTCAGCTAAGGGATACTCGGGAGCGCTTTGAGGCTTACAGTGAAAATGAAAATATCTTCAGATAGATACTGGAGTGAAGATTTCCGAGAAGCTGCTTGGTGATGCATTCATTCCACTCACAGAGTAATACTTTTCTTCTCATAGAGGATTGGGGAATCCTGCTTGCAGAAAAAGCTACCAGGAGACATTCGGAAGTATATGGATAGCTATGGTGGATAAGGAAATATCCTCAGACAAAAACTGGACAGAAGCTTTCTGTGAAACTGCTTTGTGAAAGATATATCTATTCATCTCACATAGATAAATCTTTCTTTCTATTATGCTCTTTTGAGTCTGCTTCATGGACAGATTCGTGAAGGGACATTCGGGAGCACATGAGTCCTGTGGGGAAATAGAAGATATCTTCAGATAAAAACTGCAGAGAAGCTGTCTGAGAAATAGCTTTGTGATGTGTCCATTCCATTCAGGGACTTATACCTCTTTTTTCAAAAGGCAGTGTTTGAACACTTCTTCTGTAAAACTGAAACAGTGATATTTGCAGCGCTTTGAAGAGTATGACAAAAAGTGAAATACACTGAAACAAAACCCAAAAGGAAGCGTTCCTAGAAACTACTCTCTGACGTGTGCATTCATTTCAGAGATTTAAAACTTACACTACACTGCCCAGTTTGGAAACTCTGTCTTTGAGGAATCTGTGAAAGGATATGAAGGGGCGCCTTGAGGCTTGTGGTGAGAAAGGAAACGTCTTCCAATGAAAACTGGAGAAAAGCTTTCTGAGCAACTACTTTGGGATGTGTGTATTCATCTGATAGCCTTAAATCATTCTTTGGATTGAGCAGTTTGAAATCACTTTCTGCGGTACCTCATAAAGGACATTTGGGAACGCTCTTAAGAATATGCTGAAAAAGAAATACCCTCCGATAAAAAGCAGAAGAAGCTTTTTGTGAAAGTGCTCTGTGTCATGTAAATTCCAGTCGCACAGTTAAGCTTCTGTTTTCATTGAGCAGTATTCTAACACTGTTTTAGTTTAGACAGCTTAGTGATACTCGGGAATGCTTTGAGGCTCACGGTGAACACTGAAATATCTTCAGATAGAAACTGGAGAGAAGACTTCCGGGGAGCTGATTAGTGATGTGTGCATTCCACTCACAAAGTTATACTTTTCTTCTCATAGAGGATTTGGGAATCGTTTTGGAGGAAAAACTCCCCGGGGACATTTGGGAGTATATGGACGGCGATGGTGAAAAAGGAAATATTCTCAGACAAAAATTGGAAAGAAGCCTTCTGTGAATCTGTTTTGTGATAGATATGTTTATTCATCTCACATAGATAAAACTTTCCTTCTATTACGCAGTTTTGAAACGCCAACATGGATGGATTCACGAAGGGACACTCAGGAGCACATTCAGGCCAATGGTGAAAAATGAAATATCTCCAGATAAAAACTGAAGAGAAGCTTTCTGAGAAACAGCTTTGTGATGTGTGCATTCCTCTCAGTGAGTTTTACCTCTTTACTCATAAGGCAGTATTTGAACACTGTTCCTGTGAATCCGAAAATGTGATATTTTGGAGCACATTGAAAACTATGGCAAAAAGTGAAATATCCTCAAATATAGCCCAGAAAGAACTGTTCCAAGAAACTGCTCTGTGATATGTGCATTCATTTCACAGAGTTAAAGCTTACTCTACATTGCCCAGTTTGGGAACTCTGTCTTTGAGGAGTCTGTGAAAGGATATTAAGTGGTGCCCGGAGGCTTGTGGTGAGCAAGGAAACGTCTTCTGATGAAAACGGGAGAGAAGCTTTCTGAGCAACTGCTTTGTGATGAGTGCATTCATTTCATAGAGTTAAACCATTCTTTGGATTGAGCAGTTTGAAGTCACTGTTTTTCTGGAATCTGAGGAAGGAGATTTGGGAACGCTCCTTAGAATATGGAGAAAGAAATATCCTCAGGTAAAATCCAGAAGGAAGCTTTCTGTGAAACTGCTCTGTGTCGTTTTAATTCCTCTCCTTTTTTAAAGCCTCTTTTCATAGAGCAGTTTTCTAACCCTCTTTATGTTTAGCGTGTGAAGGGATATTCGGGAGCGCTTTGAGGCTTACGTTGCAAAAGGAAATATGTTCAGACCGAAACTGTACAGAAGCTTTCTGAGGAGCTGCTTTGTGACGTGTGCAAACCACCCAAAGTGTTATACCTCTCTTCTCATACAGCATCGGGGAAACCTTTTTGGAGAAAAAAGTGATATTCAGGAGCATGTTGATGCCTATGGTGAAAAAAGAAATAGCCTCAGTGAAAAGCTGGAAAGAAGCTTTCTATGAAACTGATCTGTGATATGTGTATTCATGTCACTTAGATAAAGTTTCCTTTACATTACACCACTTGGAAACTCTGTCATGGATGGATCCACGAAGGGACATTCGGGAGGACATTCAGGACTATGGTGAAAAAGGAAATATGTTCACATAAAAACTGGAAAGAAGTTTTCTGTGAATCTGCTTTTTCCTATGTTTATTCATCTCACATAGATAAACATTTCTTTACATTACATAGCTTGGAAACTCTGTCATGGAAGTTTCCGTGAAGGGACATTGGCACGCACATTCAAGACTATGGTGAAAATGGAAATATCTTCAGGTAATTACTGCAGAGAAGCTTTCTGAGAAACTGCTTTGTGATGTGTGTATTCCACTCAGGGCGTTGTACTTCTTTTCTCATAAGGCAGTGTTTGAACACTGTTCCTGTAAAACTGAAAAAGTGATATTTCAGAATACATTGAAGACTATGGTGAAAAGTGAACTATCCTCAAGTAAAACCCAGAAAGAAACTTTCCAAGAAACTTCTCTCTGATATGTGCATTCACTTCACAAAATTAAAGGGTACTCTACATTGTCCAGTGTGCAAACTCTGTCTTTGAGGAATATGTGAAGGGATATTAATTGGAGCCCCAGAGGCCTGTGGTAAGCGCCCCAGAGGCCTGTTGTAAGCAAGGAAATGTCTTCCCATGAAAACTGGAGAGAAGCTTTCTGAGTAAGTGCTTTGTGATGTGTGTATTCATCTCAAAGACTTAAATCATTCTTTAGATTGAGCAGTTTGAAATGACTGTTGCTGTGGCATCTCAGGAAGGACATTTGGGAACACTCTTTGGAATATGGAGAAAGAAATATCCTCAGATGAAAACCAGAAGGAAGCTTTCTGTGAAACTGCTCTTGATCCTGTGATTTCCACACACACA
Organism: Papio anubis; assembly: GCF_008728515.1. Lineage (NCBI taxonomy): Eukaryota > Metazoa > Chordata > Mammalia > Primates > Cercopithecidae > Papio > Papio anubis. Next base: position 134,636 of record NW_022169748.1, on the reverse strand, counting down.
GTTAAGCTTCTCTTTTCATTGAGCAGTATTCTTACACTGTGTTTAGTCTGTGAAGGGATATTCGGGAGCGCTTTGAGGTTTATGGTGAAAATGGAAATATGTTCAAATAGACACTAGATAGAAGCTTTCTGAGCAGCTGCTTTGTGATGTGTGCATTCCACTCACAGAGTTATACGTTTCTTCTCATAGAGTATTGGGGAAATCCTTTTGGAGAAAAAGCTACCAGGGGACATTCCAGAGTATATAGACGGCTATTGTGAAAAAGGAATTACCCTCTGACAAAAACGGGAAAGAAGCCTTCTGGGAAACTGCTTTGTGATAGATATGTTTATTCATCTCACATAGATAAAACTTTCCTTATATTACACAGTTTGGAAACTCTGTCAAGGACAGATCCACAAAGGGACATTCGGGAACACTTTCAGGCCTATGGTGAAAACGGAAATCTCTTCATATAAAAATTGTAGAGAAGTGTTCTGAGAAACTGCTTTGTGATGTGTGCATTCCACTCAAGAAGATATACCTCTTTTCTCGTAAGCTAGTGTTTCGACACTGTTCCTGTAAAACCGTACACATGATAATTTGTAGCGCATTGAAGGCTACAGCGAAAAGAGAACTCTCCTCAAATAAAACCCAGAAAGAAGCATTCCAAGAAACTGCTCTCTGATATATGCATTCATTTTTCAGAATTAAAGCTTACTTTACACTGCCCAGTTTGGAAACTCTGTCTTTCAGGAATCTGCAAAGGGATATTAAGTAGCTCCCAGAGGACTGTGGTGAGCAAGGAAATGTCTTCCTTCGAAGACTGGAGAGAAGTTTTCTGAGCAACTGCTTTGTAATGTGTGTATTCATTTCATAGAGTTGAACCATTCTTTGGATTGAGCCCTTTCAAATCACTATTTCTTTGGAATCTGAGGAAGGACATTCGGGAATGCTCTTTAGAATATGGAGAACTAAATATCCTCAGATAAAAACAAGAAGGACACTTTCTGTGAAACTGCTGTGTGTCGTGTGAATTCCTCTCACTCACTTAAGCTTATCTTGCATTGACCAGTTTTCATACTGTTTATGTTTAGCACGCGAAGGGATATTCAGGAGCGCTTCCAGGCTTACAGTGAAAAAGGAAATACCTTCAGATAGAAAATGGAGAGAAGCTTTCTGAGGAACTACTTTGTGAGGTGTGCATTCCACTCAGAGTGTTATACTTCTCTTCTCATACAGCATCGTGAAAATATTTTGGAGAAAATGGTACCAAGGGATATTAGGGAGCATATTGATGCCTATGATAAAAAAGGAAATAGCCTCAGACAAAAACTGGAAAGAAGCTTTCTGTGAAACTCATCTGTGATACGTGTATTCATCTCACATAGATAAAGCTTTCTTTACATTATGCAGATTGGAAACTCTCCTGGATGGATCCTTGAAGGGACATTGGGGAGCACATTCAGCACTATGATGAAAATGGAAATATCTTTAGATTACTGCAGAGAAACTTTCTGAGAAACTGTTTTGTGATGCGTGCATTCCACTCAGGGAGTTATACCTCTTTTCTCATCAGGCAGTGTTTGAATACTGTTTCTGTAAAACCGAAAATGTGATATTTCAGAGTGCATTGAAGACTATGCTGAAAAGTGAACTATCCTCAAGTACAACCCAGAAAGAAGCGTTCCAGGAAACTGCTCTCTGATATGTGCATTCACTTCACAGAATTAAAGCATACTCTACATTGTCCAGTTTGCAAACTCTGTCTTTGAGGAATATGCGAAGGGATATTAAGCGGTGCCCCTGAGGCCTGTGGTGAGCAAGGAAATGTCTTCCCATGAAAACTGGAGAGAAGATTTCTGAACAACTGCTTTGTGATGTGTGTATTCATCTCATAGAATAAAAGCATTCCTTGAATTGAGCAGTTTGAAATCACTGTTTCTGTGGTATCTCAGGAAGGACATTTGGGACCGTACTTTGGAATATGGAGAAAGAAATATCCTCAGATGAAAACCAGAATGAAGATTTCTGTGAAACTGCTATGCATCATGTGAATTCCTCTCGCTCAGTTAAGCTTCCCTTTTCATTGAAGAGTTTTCTAACACTGTCTATGTTTAGTGTGAGAGGTATATTCGGAAGCACTTTGAGTCTTACAGTGAGAAAGGAAATATGTTCAGATAGAAACTGGAGAGAAGCTTTCCCAGGAACTGCCTTTGTAACGTGTGCATTTCACTCACAGTATTGTACGTCTCTTCTCATACAGCACCGGGGAAACCCTTTTGGAAAATAAGATACCAAGTGATATCTGGGAGAATATTGACACCTACAGTGGAAAGGAAAAGAGCCTCAGATAAAAACTGGAAAGAAGCCTTCTATGGAACTGCTCTGTGATATCTGTATTCATCTCACATAGATAACGCTTTCTTTACATTACACAGCTTGGCAACTCTATCATGGACGGATACGTGAAGGGACATTGGGGAGTACATGCAAGGCTATGGTGAAAATGGAAATATCTTCAGATAAAAAGTGGAGAGAAGCATTCTGAGAAACTGTTTTGTGATGTGTACATTGCACTCAGGGAGTTATACCTCTTTTTTCATAAGGCAGTGTTTGAACATGGTTCCTGTAAGACTGAAAAAGTGATATTTCGGAGAGCTTTGAAGACTATGGCAAAAATTCAACTATTCTCAAATAAAACCCAGAAAGAAGCATTCTAAGAAGTTGTTGTCTGATATGTGCATTCATTTCACAGAGTTAAATCTTACTCTACATTGCCCAGTTTGGAAACTCTGTTTTTGAGGAATCTGCAAAGGGATATTAAGTGTCGCCTGGCGGCCTGTGATGAGCAAGGAAATGTCTTCCGTTGAAAACTGGAGAGAAGCTTTCTGAGCAACTGCTTTGTGATGTTTGCATTCGTCTCATAGAGGTAAATCATTCTTTGGATTGAGCAGTTTGAAATCACTGTTTCTTTGGAACTTGAGAAAGGCCATTTGGGAACAGTCTTTAGCATATGCTGTAAAAGAAATACCCTGAGATAAAAACCAGAAGGAAGCTTTCTGTGAAACTGCTCTTGGTCACGTGAATTCCACTCACACAGTTCAACTTCTATTTTCATTGAGCAGTATTCTAACACTGTTTTTGTTTAGTCTGCGAACTGATATTCATTGGCACTTTGAGGCTTATGGTGAAACCGGAAATATCTTCAGACAGAAACAGGGAAGAAGCTTTCTGAGGAGCTGCCTTGTGACGTGTGCATTCCATTCACAGAGATATACATTTCTTCGCTTAGAGGATTGGTGAACCTCTTTTAGAGAAGAAGCCAACAAAGGACATTCGATAGTATATGGACAGCTATCGTGAAAAAGGAAATATCCTCAGAGAAAAACTGGAAAGAAGCTTTGTGTGAAACTGCTTTGTGATAGATATGTTTATTCATCTCACATAGATGAAGCTTTCTTTATGTTTCGCAGCTTGGAAAATCTGCGATGGACGGATCCAAGAAGGGACATTGGGGAGCATATTCAGGAATATGGTTAAAATGGAAATATCTTCAGATAAAATGTGGAGAGAAGCATTCTCAGAAACTGCTTTGTGATGTGTACATTACACTCAGGGAGTTATGACTCTTTTTTCATAAGGCAGTGTTTGAACATGTTTCCTGTAAAACCGAAAAAGTGATATTTCAGAGCACATTGAAGACCATGGCGAAAATTGAACTGTTTTCAAATAAAACCAAGAAAGAAGCGTTCCAAGAAACTGCTGTCTGATATGTGCATTCATTTCACAGAGTTTAATCTTACTCTACATTGCGTAGATTGGAAATTCTGTTTTTGAGGAGTCTGCGAAGGGATATTAAGTGTCACCCGGAGGCCTGTGATGAGCAAGGAAATGTCTTCCATTGAAAACTGGAGAGAAGCTTTCTGAGCAACTGCTTTGTGATGTTTGCATTCATCTCATAGAGTTAAATCATTCTTTGGATTGAGCAGTTTGAAATCACTGTTTCTTTGGAACTTGAGAAAGGCCATTTGGGAAGAGTCTTTAGCATATGCTGACAAACAAATACCCTGAGATAAAAACCAGAAGAAGCTTTCTGTGAAACTGCTCTCGGTCGTGTGAATTCCACTCATGCAGTTCAACTTCTCTTTTCATTGAGCAGTATTCTAACACTGTTTTTGTTTAGTCTGCGAAGTGATATTCGTTAGCACTTTGAGGTTTATGGTGAAACCGGAAATATCTTCAGACAGAAACAGGGAAGAAGTTTTCCGAGGAGCTGCTTTGACGTGTGCATCCCACTCACAGACATATACATTTATTCACTTAGAGTATTGGTGAACCTCTTGTGGAGAAAAAGTCACCAAGGGACATTCCGGAGAATACGGACGGCTATGGTGAAAAAGGAAATATCCTCAGATAAAAACTGGAAAGAAGCTTTGTGTGAAACTGCTTTGTGATAGACATGTTTATTCATCTCACATAGATAAAGCTTTTTTTATGTTATGCAGTTTGGAAACTCCGTCATGGAAGGATCAGCGAAGGGACATTCGGGTGCACATTCAGGCCTATGGTGAACAAAAAATTGAGAGAAGCTTTCTTAGAAATTGTGGTGTGATGTGTACATTCCTCTCAGGGAGTTATGCCTCTTTTTTCATAAGGCAATGTTTGAATACCGTTCCTGTAAAACCGAAAAAGTGATATTTTGGAGATCATTGACGTCTATGGTGAAAAGTGAAATATCCTCAAATAAAACTCAGGAAGAAGTTTTCCAAGAAACTGCTCTTTGATATGTGCATTCATTTCACAGAGTTAAAGATTATTCTACGTTGCCTAGGTTGGAAATTCTGTCTTTGAGCAATCTGCAAAGGAATATACAGTGGCACCCAAGGCCTGTGGTGAGCAAGGAATTGTCTTCGGATGAAAACGGGGGAGAAACTTTGTGAGCAACTGCTTTGTGATGTGTGTATTAATATCATAGAAATAAAGCATTCTTTGGATCAAGCAGTTTGAAATCACTGCTTCTGTGGAATCTGAGGAAGGACATTGGGAATGCTCTTTAGAATATGGAGAAAGAAATATCCTCATGTAAAAACCATAAGGAAGATTTCTGTGAAAATTCTCTGTGCCTTGTGAATTCCTCTCACTCAATTAAGCTTCTCTTTTCAATGAGCAGTTTTCAAACATGATTTATGTGTAGCTTGTGACGGGGTATTCGAGAGTGCTTTGAGGCTTATGGTGAAAAAGGAAATATGTTCAGATAGAAACTGGAGAGAAGTTTTCGAGGAACTGCTTAGTGACGTATGTATTCCACTCACAATGTTACACCTCTCTTCTCATACAGCATTGGGGAAACCCTTTTGGACAAAAACATAACAAGGGATATTTGGGAGCATATTGATGAAAATGGTGAAAAGGGAAAAAGCCTCAAGGAAAAGCTGAAAATAAGCTTTCTGTGAAACTTCTCTGTGCTATGTGTATTCATCTCACATAGATAAAGCTTTCTTTACATTATGCAGCTTGCAAATTCTGTCATGGACGGATCCATGAAGGGATATTCAGGAGAAAATCCTGGACTATGGTGAAAAAGGAAATATCTTCAGATAAAAACTGGAAAGAAGCTTTCTTTGAATCTGCTTTATGCTATGCTTATTCATCTCACCTAGATAAAGCTTTCTTTACATTACACAGCTTGGAAACTCCATCATGGACGGAATCACGAAGGGACATTCAGGAGCACATTCAGGCTTATGGTGAAAAAGGAAAGATCTTCAGATAAACCCGGAGACAAGTTTTCTGAGAAACTGCTTTCTGACGTGTGCATTCCACTCAGGGAGTTATACCTCTTTTCTCATAAGGCAGTGTTTGAACACTGTTCCTGTAAAACCAAGAAAAATTATATTTCGAAGTGCAGTGAAGACTATGGGGAAAAGTGATCTGTCCTCAAATAAAACCCAGGAGGAAGCATTCCAAGAAACTGCTCTCTGATATGTGTATTCACTTCACAGAGTTAAAGCTTACTCTACATTGCCAAGTTTGAAAAGTCACTCTTTGAGGAATCTGCGAAGTTATATTAAGTGGTGCCCGGAGGACTGTGTTGAGCCGGGAAATGACTTCCTTTGAAAACTGGAGAGAATCTTTCTGAGCAACTGCTTTGTGATGTGTGTATTCATCTCATATAGTTAAACCATTCCTTGGATTGAGCAGTTTGAAATCACTGTATCTGTGGTATCTCAGGAAGGACAATTGGCATCATTATTTGGAATATGGAGAAAGAAATATCCTCCGAAGAAAACCAGAAGGAAGGTTGTTTTGAAACTGCTATGTGTCGTTTGAATTCCTCTCACTCAGTTAAGCTTCCCTTTTCTTTGAAGAGTTTTCTAACACTGTTTATATTTAGTGTGCAAAAGGATATTCGAAAGTGCTTTGAGTCTTACTGTGAGAAAGGAAACATGTTCAGATAGAAACTGGAGAGAAGCTTTCTGAGGAACTGCTTTGTGACGTGTGCATTTTACTCACAGTATTGTACATCTCTTCTCATACAGCATCGGGGAAACCCTTTTGGAAAATAAGGGACCAAGGGATATCCGGGAGCATATTGACGTCTATGGTGAAAAGGGAAAGAGCCTCAGACAAAAACTGGAAAGAAGCTTTCTATGAAACTGTTCTGTGATATGTGTATTCATCTCACATAGATAAAGCTTTCTTTACATTACACAGCTTGCAAACTCTGTCATGGACGGATCCATGAAGGGACATTCAGGAAAACATTCTAGACTATGGTGAAAAAGGAAATATCTTCAGTTAAAAACTGCAAAGAAGCTTTCTGAGAGTCTACTTTTTGCTATGTTTAGTCATCTCACATAGATAAAGCTTTCTTTTTATTACAGAGCTTGGAAACTCCATCTTGGACAGGACGATGAAGGGACATTTAGGAGCACATTCAGGCCAATGGTGAAAAAGGAAATATCTTCAGAAAAAAACTGGAGAGAAGATTTCTGAGAAACTGCTTTGTGATGTCTGCATTCCAGTCAGGGAGTTATAACTTCTTTCTCAGAAGGCAGTGTTTGAACACTGTTCCTGTAAAACGGAGAATACTATATTTTGGAGTGCATTGAAAACTATGGGAAAAAGTGAACTGTCCTCAAATAAAACCCAGAAAGAAGCCTTCCAAGATACTACTCTCTGATATGTGCATTCATTTCACACAGTTAAAGCTTACTCTGCATGGCCCAGTTTGGAAAAACTGTCTTTGAGAAATCTGCGAAGTTATATTAAGTGGCGCCTGGATGCCTGTGGTGAGCAAGGAAATGTCTTCGGTTGAAAAATGGAGAGAACCTTTCTGCGCAACAGCTTTGTGGCATGTGTATTCTTCTCATAGAGTTAAATCATGCTTTGGATTGAGCAGTTTGAAATCACTGATTCTGTGGAATCTGAGGAAGGACATTTGGGAATGCTCTTTCGATTATGGAGAAAGAAATATCCTCTGATTAAAAAAAGAAGGAACCTTTCTGTGAAACTGCTATGTGTCACATGAATTCAATTCGCTCAGTTAAGCTTCTCTTTTCATGGAGTACTTTTCTAACACTCTTTATATTTAGCGTGCGAAGGGATATTCAGGAGTGCTTTGAGGCTTACGGTGAAAAAGGAAATATATTCAGATAGAAAATGGAGAGAGGCTTTCTGAGGAACTGCTTTGGACCTGTGCATTTCACTCACAGTGTTATCCCTCTCTTTTCATAAAGGATTGGGGAATGTCTTTTGGAGAAAAAGATACCAAGGGACATTTGGGTGTATATGGATGGCTATGGTGAAAAAACAAATATCCTCAGAGAAAAACTGGGAAGAAGCTTTCTTTGAATCTGCTTTTTGCTATTTTTATTCATCTCACATAGATAAAGTTTTCTTTATATTACGCAGCTTGGAAACTCTGTCATGGAAAGATCTGCAAAGGGACATTCAGGAGCACAGTCAAGACTATTTTGAAAATGGAAATATCTCAGATAAAAACTGGAGAGAAGCTTTGTGAGAAACTGAACTGTGATGTGTGCATTTCACTCAGGGAGTTATACCTCTTTTCTCATAATGTGGTGTTTGAACACGTTTCCTGTAAACTGAAGAAGTGATATTTCAGAGCGCATTGAAGACTATGCTGACAATTGAACTATCCTCAAATAAAACCAAGAAAGAAGCATTCAAAGAAGCAGCTCTGTGGTGTGTGCATTCATTTCACAGAATTAAAGCTTACCCTACATTGCCCAGTTTGGAAAGTCTGTCTTTGAGGAATCTGTGAATAGATATTAAGTGGCGTTCTGGGGCCTGTGGTGAGCAAGAAAATTTCATTCGTTGAAAATTGGAGAGAAGCTTTCTGAGCAACTGCTTTGTGATGTGTGGGTTCAATTCATAGAGTTAAATCATTCTTTGGTTTGAACAGTTTGAATTCATTGTTTCTGTGGAGCCTGAGAAAGGACATTTGGGAACGGTCTTTAGAATATGCTGAAAAGGAAACACCCTCAGATAAAAACCACAAGGAAGCTTTCTGTGGAACTGCTCTTGGTCATGTGATTTCCACTCACACAGTTAAGCTTCTCTTTACATTGAGCAGTATTCTAACACTGAGTTTAGTCTGTGAAGGGGTACTCGGGAGCCTCTTTGAGGCTTATGGTGAAAATGGAAATATCTTCAGATAAACACTAGAGAGAAGCTTTCTGAGGAGCTGCTTTGTGAGTGTGAATTCCACTCACAGTTATACGTTTCTTCTCATAGAGGATTGGGGAATCCCTTTTGGAGAAAAATCTACCAAGGGACATTCAGGAGTATATAGACGGCTATTGTGAAATAGGTATTACCCTCTGACAAAAACGGGAAAGAAGCTTTCTCGGAAACTGCTTTGTGATAGATATGTTTATTCAACTCATATAGATAAACTTTCTTTATATTACGCAGTTTGGAAACTCCGACAAGGACAGATCTGCAAAGGGACATTCGGGAGTACCTTCAGGCCTACTGTGAAAACGGAAACCACTTCATATAAAAATTGGAGAGAATCTTTCTGAGAAACTGCTTTGTGATGTGTGCATTCCACTGAGAGAGATATACCTCTTTTCTCATAAGGCAGTGTTTCAACACTGTTCCTGTAAAATCGAAAACGTGATATTTCATAGCGCATTGAAGACTATGACGAAAAGAGAACTCTCCTCAAATAAAACCCAGAAATAAGCGTTCCAAGAAACTGCTCTCTGATATGTGCATTCATTTCCACAGAATTAATGCTTACTGTACATTATCCAGTTAGGAAACACTGTCTTTGAGGAATCTGCGAAGGGATATTAAGTGACTCCCAAAGGTCTGTGGTGAGCAAGGAAACGTCTTCCATTGAAAACTGGAGAGAAAATTTCTGAGCAACTGCTTTATGATGTATGTGTTCATCTCATAGAGATAAACCATTCTTTGGATTGAATAGTTTGAAATCACTGTTTCTGTGGAATCTGAGGAAGGACATTTGGGAACGCTCTTTGCAATATGGAAAACTAAATATCCTCAGATAAAAACAAGAAGGACGCTTTCTGTGAACCTGCTGTGCATCCTCTGAATTCCACTCTCTCAGTTAAGCCTCTCTTGCATTGACCAGTTTTCATACGGTTTATGTTTAACGTGTGATGTGATATTCGGGAGTGCTTTCAGGCTTACAGTGAAAAAGGAAATATCTTCAGATAGATAATGGAGAGAAGCTTTCCGAGGAAATGCTTTGTGGTGTGTGCATTCTACTCAGAGGGTTATACCTCTCTTCTCATACAGTATTGGGAAAACATTTTGGAGAAAACGGTACCAAGGAATATTCGGGAGCATATTGACACCTATGATGAAAAAGGAAATAGTCTCACATAAAAACTGGAAAGAAGCTTTCTGTGAAACTGATTTGTGATATGTGTATTCATCTCACATAGATAAAGCTTTCTTTACATTATGCAGCTTGGAAACTCTGTCATGGATGGATCTATGAAGGGACACTCGGGAGCACATTCAGAACCGTGCTGAAAAAGGAAATATCTTCAGTTAAAAAATGGAAAGAAGTTTCTGTGAATCTGTTTTTTGCTATATTTATTCATCTCACATAGATAAAGCTTTCTTTACATTACGCGGCATAGAAATTCCGTCATGGTCAGATACGCGAAGGGATATTCAGGATCACATTCATGCCTATGGTGAAAAAGGAAATATCTTCAGATAATTACTGCTGAGAAGCTTTCTGAGAAACTGCTTTGTGGTGTGTGCATTTCACACAGCGAGTTTTACCTCTTTTCTCATACGGCAGTGTTTGAACACTGTTCATGTAAAATCAAAATGAGATACATTGGAGTGCATTGAAGACTATGGCAAAAAGTGAAATATCCTCAAATAAAACCCAGAAAGAAGCGTTCCAAGAAACTGCTCTCTGATATTTGCATTCATTTCACAGAGGTAAAGCTTACTCTATGTTGCCCAGTTTGGAAAATCTGTCTTTGTGGAATATGTGAAGGGATATTAAGTGGCGCCCTGAGGCTTGTGGTGAGCAAGGAAACATCTTCCGATGAAAACTGGAGAGAGTCTTTCCGAGCCACTGCTTTGTTTTGTGAGTATTCATCTCATAGAGTTAAACCATTTTTGAATGAGCCGTTTGAAGTCACTGTTTTTGTGGAATCTGAGGAAGGACATTTGGTAGAGCTCCTTAGAATATGGAGAAAGAAATATCCTCTGGTAAATTCCAGAAGGAAGCTTTCTGTGAAACTGCTCTATGTCACCTTAATTCCTCTCACTCAGTTAAGCCTATCTTTTCATTGAGCAATTTTCTAACCCTCTTTATGTTTAGCATGTGAAGGGATATTCGGGAGCACTGTGAGGCTTACGTTGAGAAAGGAAATATGTTCAGACCGAAACAAGAGAGAACCTTTCTGAGGAACTGCTTTGTGACATGTGCATTTCACTCACAGTGTTATACCTCTCTTCTCATACAGCATTGGGGAAACCCTTTTGGAGAAAAAGTCACCAAGTGATATTCGGGAGCATGTTGGTGCCTATGGTGAAACGGGAAGTAGCCTCAGACAAAAACTGGAAAGAAGCTTTCTATGAAACTGCTCCATGATATGTGTATTCATCTCACATAGATAAAGCTTTCTTTACATTACTGAGCTTGGAAACTCTGTCATGGATGGATCCACAAAGGGACATTTGGGAGCACATTCAGGACTATGGTGAAAAAGGAAATATCTTCAGATAAAAACTGGTAAGAAACTTTCTGTGAATCTACTTTTCACTATGTTTATTTGTCTCACACAGATAAAGTTTTCTTTACATTATGAAGCTTGGAAACTCCCTCGTGGATAGATCCGTGAATGGATTTTTGGGATCACATTCGGGCCTATGGTGAAAAAGGAAATATCATGAGATAAAAACTGGAGAGAAGCTTTCTGAGAAACTGCTTGGTGATATTTTCATTCCACTCATGGAGTTATTACTTTCTTCTTATAAGGCACTGTTTGAACAGTGGTCCTGTAAATTAAAAAAGTGATACTACCTGCACATTGAAGAATATGCCAAAAAGTGAAATGTCATCAAATAAAACCCGGAAAAAAACATTAGAAAAAACTGCTCCTGAGATGTCCATTCATTTCACAGAGTTAAAGCTTACTCTACATTTCCCAGTTTGGAAAGTCTGTCTTTGAGGATTCTGCGAAGGGATATTAAGTGGCAAGTGTAGGCCTGTGCCAAGGAAGGAAATCTCTTCCATTGAAAATTGGAGAGAAGTTTTCTGAGCCACTCTTTTGTGATGTGTGTATTCATCTCATAGAGTTAAATCATTCTTTGGATTGAGCACTTTGAAATCTCTGTTTCTGAAGAATCACAGAAAGAACATTTGGGAACTCTCTTTAGAATATGCTGAAAAAGAAATAATCGCAGATAGAAACCAGAAGCCCTCTTTCTGTGAAACTGCTCTCTATCATGTGAATTATGCTCACACAGTTAAGCTTCTCTTTTCATTGAGCAGTATTCTAACATTGTTTTTGTTTAGTGAGCGAAGGGATATTCGGGAGCACTTTGAGGCTTACAGTGAAAAAGGAAATACCTTCATATGGAAACTGGAGAGAAGCTTTCCGAGGAGCTGCTCTGTAAGATATATATTCCACCCACAGAGTTATGCTTTTCTTCACTTAGAGAATTGGGGAATCTCTTTTGTAGAAAGTGCTACCAAGTGACATTCGGGAGTATATGGATGACTATGGTGAATTTGGAAATGTCCTCAGACAAAAACTGGAAAGAAGCTTTCTGTGAAACTGCTTTCTGATAGATATGTCTATTCATCTCACATAGATAAAACTTTCTTTCCGTTATGCAGTTTTGAAACTACGTCATGGACAGATTTGAGAAGGGACATTTGGGAGCAAATTCACGCCTGTGGGGAAATAGGAGATATCTTCCGATAAAAACTGGAGAGAAGCTTTCTGAGAAATTTCTTTGTGATTTGTGCATTCCACTAAGGGAGTTATACCTCTTTTCTCATAAGGCAGAGTTTTAACACTGTTTCTGTAAAACTGAAAAGGTGATATTTTACAGTGCTTTGAAGACTATGGTGAAAAGTGAAATATCTTGAAATAAAGCCCAGAAAGAAGTGTTCCAAGATACTGCCCTCTGACTTGTGCATTCATTTCAGAGATTTAAAGCTTACAGTACATTGTCCACTTTGGCAACTCTATTTCCGAGGAATAGTGAACTGATATAAGTGGCACCAGGAGGCTTGTGGTGAGAAAGGAAACATCTTCCGATGAAAACAGAGAGAAGCTTTCGGAGCAACTACTTTGTGAAGTATGCATTCCACTCACAGAGTTTTAATTTTCTTCTCATAGAAGACTGGGGAATCCCGTTTGCAGAAAAAGTTACCAGAGGACATTCCGGAGCATGTGGACAGCTAGGGTGAAAAAAGAAATATCCACAGACAAAAACTGGAAAGAAGCTTTCTGTGAAACTGCCTGGTGATAGATATGTCTATTCATCTCACATAGATAAGACTTTCTTTCTATTATGCAGTTTTGAATATGCGTCATGGATGGATTCACGAAGGGACATTTGGGAGCACTTTCAGGCTTGTGGGAAAAAAGGAGATATCTTCAGATAAAAACTGGAGAGAAGCATCCGAGAAACTGCTTTGTGATGTGTGCATTCCACTCAGGGACTTATACCTCTTTTCTCCTAAGGCAGTGTTTGAACACGGTTCCTGTAAAACTGAAAAAGTGATATTTTGCAGCGCATTGAAGACTATGGCAAAAAGTGAAATATCCGGAAATAAACCCAGAAAGAAGCATTCCTACAAACAGCCCTCTGACGTGTGCATTCATTTCAGAGATTTAAAGCTTACACTATGTTGCCCAGTTTGTAAACTCTGTCTTTGCGGAATCTGTGAACTGATATTTAGTGGTGCCCGGAGGCTTGTGGTGAGAAAGGAAACGTCTTCAGATGCAAACTGGAGAGAAACTTTCGGAGCAACTGTTTTATGATGTGTGTATTCATGTCATAGAGTTAAATCATTCCTTGGTTTGAGCAGTTTGAAACCACTCTTTCTGTAGAACCTGATAAAGGACATTTGGGAACATTCTTAAGAATATGCTGGAAAACAAATACCCTCCACTAAAAATCAGAAGGAAACTTTCTGTGAAACTCCTCTAGGTCACGTGAAGTCCACTTGCACAGTTAAGTTTCTGTTTTCATTGAGCAGTATTCTAACACTGTTTTAGGTTAGTCAGCTAATGGATACTCGGGTACGCTTTGAGGCTCACGATGAAAATGGAAATATCTTCAGATAGATACTGGAGAGAAGATTTCCAAGGAGCTGCTTTGTGACGTGTGCATTCCACTCACAGAGTTATACTTTTCTTCTCATAAAGGATTAGGAAATCCTGTGTGGAGAAAAAGCTACTAGGGGACATTCGAGAGTATATGGACTCTAACGGTGAAAAAAGAAATATCCTCAGACAAAAACTGGAAAGAACCTTTCTGTGTAACTGTCTGGTGTTATATATGGCTATTCATCTCACATAAATAAAACTGTCTTTCTCTTACGCAGTTTTGAAACTGCCTCATGGACAGAATCACGAAGAGACATTTGGGAGCACATTCAGGAATGTGGCGTAAGAGATTTCTTCAGATAAAAACTGGAGAGAAGTTTTCTGAGAAACTGCTTTGTGATATGTGCATTCCACTCAGTGAGTTATACCTCTTTTCTCATAAGGCAGGTTTGAACACTGTTCCTGTAAAACTGAAAAAGTGATAATTTGCAGCGCATTGAAGACTATGGTGAAAATTGAAATATCCGGAAAAAAATCCAGAAAGAAGCATTGCAAGAAACTGTTCTCTGACGTGTGCATTCATTTCAGAGAGTTAAAGCTTACATTACGTTGCCCATTGTGAAAACGCTGTCTTTTAGGAATCTGTGAAGAGACATTTAGTGGTGCCCAAAGGCTTCTGGTGGGAAAGAAAACGTCTTTTGATGAAAACTGGAGAGAAGATTTGGAGTAACTGCTTTGTGATGTATGTATTCATCTCATAAGGATAAATCATTGTTTGGATTGAGCAGTTTGGATTCACTGTTTTTGTGGAAGACGAGAAAGGACATTTGGGAACACACTTAAGAATATGCTGAAAAAGAAATACCCTCTGATAACAACCAGAAGGAAACTTTCTGTGAAACTGCTCTCTGTCACGTGAAGCCCACTCACACAGTTAAATTTCTGTTTTCATTGAGCAGTATTCTAACACTGTTTTAGGTTAGTCAGCTAAGGGATTTTCAGTAGCACTTTGAGGCTTCAGTGAAAACGGAAATATCTTCAGATACATATTGGAGAGATTTCCATGGAGCTACTTTGTGTCGTGTGCATTCCACTCACAGAGTTATACTTTTCTTCTCATAAAGGTTTGGGGAATCCAGTTTGGAGAAAAGCTACCAGGGGACATTTGGGATTATATGCACAGCTATGGTGAAAAAGGAAGTATCCTCAAACAAAAATTGGAAAGAAACTTTCTGTGAAACTGCATTGTGGTATATATGTCTATTCATCTCACATAGATAAAACCTCCTTTGTATTATCCAGTTTAGAAACTGCATCATGGACGGGTTCGTGAAGGGATATTCGGGAGTATATGCATTCCTGTGGGGAAATAGGAGACATCTTAAGAAAAAAACTGGAGAGAAACGTACTGAGAAAGTACATTGTGTTGTGTGCATTTCGCTGAGGAAGTTGTACCTCTTTTCTAATGAGACAGTTTTTGAACACTGTTCCTGTAAAACTAAAAAAGTGATATTTTTCAGTGCATTGAAGACTACGGTGAAAAGTGAAATATCCGGATATAGAACCCAGAAAGAAGCATTCACAGAAACTGCTCTTTGACATGTGCATTCATTTTAGAGTGCTAAAGCTTACACTACATTGCCCAGTTTGGAAAATCTGTATTTGAGGCATCTGTGAAGGGATATTAAGTGCTGCCTGGAGGCTTGGGTTGAGAAAGGAAATGTCTTACAATGAAAACTGGAGAGAAGCTTTCAGAGCAAATGCTTTGTGATGTGAGTATTCATCTCAGAGAGTTAAATCATTCTGTGGATTGAGCAGTTTGAAATCACTGTTTCTGTGGAAAGTAAGAAAGGACATTTGGGAACGTTCTTAAGAATATGCTGAAAAATAAAGACCTTCGATAAAAACCAGAAGGAAATTTTCTTTGAAACTGCTCTAGGTCACATGATGTCCACTCACACAGTTAAGCTTCTGTTTTCTTTGAGCAGTATTCTAACACTGTTTTAGGTTAGTCAGCTAAGGGATACTCGGGAGCATTTTGAGGCTTATGGTGAAAACGGAAATATCTTCAGAGAGGTCCTGGAGAGAAGATTTCCGAGGAGCTGCTTTGTGACGTTTGCACTCTACTCACAGAGTTATACTTTTCTTCTCATAGAGGATTGGGGATCCCATTTAGAGAAAAAGCTACCAGGGAACATTAGGGAGCACATGGACAGCTATGGTGAAAAAGGAAATATCCTCAGACAAAAACTGGAGAAAGCTTTCTTTGAAACTGCTTTGTGATAGATATGTCTATTCATCTAACATAGATAAAACTTTCTTTCTATTTTGCAGTTTTGAAACTGCATCATGGACGGATTCGCGAAGGGATGTTTGGGAGCACATTCAGGCCTATGGGGAAACAGGAGATCTCTTCAGATAAGAACTGGAGAGAAGCTTTCTGAGAAACTGCTTTGTGATGTGTGCATTCCACTTACGGAGTTACACCTCTTTTCACATAAGGCAGTGTTTGAACACTTCCTGTATAACAGAAAAAGTCATATTTTGCAGCGCATTGAAGACTATGGTGAAAAGGGAAATATTCTGAAATAAAACCCAGAAAAAAGTGTTCCAGGAAACTGATCTATGATGTGTGCATTCATTTCAGAGAGTTAAAGCTTACACTACATTGTCCAGTTTGGAAACTATGTCTTTGAGGAATCTGGGAAGGGATATTGAGTGGCGCCTGGAGTCTTGTGGTGAGGAAGGAAACATCTTCCAATGAAAAGTGGAGAGAAGATTACGGAACAACTGATTTGTGATGTGTGTATTCATTTCATAGAGTAAAATCATTCTTTGGATTGAGCAGTTTGAAATCACTGTTTCTGTGGATCCTCATAATGGACATTTGGGAACACTCTTAAGAATATGCTAAAAAAGTGATACCCTCCAATAAAAACCAGAAGGAAACTTGGAAACTTTCTGTGAAACTACCCTAGGTCACGTGAACTCCAGTGGCACAGTTGGCTTCTGTTTTCATTGAGCAGTATTCTAACACTGTTTCAAGTTATTCAGCTACACGATACTCTTGAGGGGAATTTTGAAGATTACAGTGAAAACGGAAATATCTTAAGATAGATACTGGAGAGAAGATTTCTGAGGAGCTGCTTTGCGAGGTGTGCATTCCACTCACAGAGTTATACTTTTCTTCTCATAGACGATTGGGGAAACCCGTTTGAAGAAAATGCTTCCAGGGGACATTCAAGAGTTTATGGATGGCTATGATGAAAAAGGAGGTATCCTCAGACAAAAACTGGAAAGAAGCTTTCTCTGAAACTGCTTTGTCGTAGATATGTCTATTCATCTCACATAGATAAAATTTTCTTTCTATTACACAGTTTTGAAGCTGCGTCATGGACAGATTCACAAAGGGTCATTCAGGCGCACATTCAGGCCTGTGGGGAAAAAGGAGATATCTCCAGATAAAAACTGGAGAGAAGCATTCTATGAAACTTCTTTGTGATGTTGCATTCCACTCAGGGAGTTATACCTCTTTTCTAATAAGGCAGTGTTTGAACACTGCTCCTGTAAAACTGAAAAAGTGATATTTTGCAGCGCATTGAAGACTATGGTGAAAAGAAAATTATCCTGAAATACAACCAAGAAAGAAGAATTCAAAGAAACAGCTTTCTGATGTGTGCATTCGTTTCAGTGAGTTAAAGCTTACACTATGTTCCAAGTTTGGAAACTCTCTCTTTGAGGAATCTGTGAAGGGATATTCAGTGGTGCCTGGAGGCTTGTGGTGAGAAAGAAACGTCTTCCAATGTAAACTGGAGGAAGCTTTCAGAGCAACTGCTTTGTAATGTGTTCATTCATCTCATAGAGTTGAATCATTCTTTGGATTGAGCAGTTTGAAATCACTGTTTCTGTGAAACCTGAGAAAGGACATTTGGGAATGTTATTAAGTATATGCTGAAAAAGAAATACCCTCTGATAAAATACAACAGAAACCTCTCTTTAAAACTGCTCAAGGTCACATGAATTCCACTTGCATAGTTAAGCTTCTGTTTTCATTGAGCAGCATTCTAACTCTGTTTTTGGTTAGCCAGTTAAGGGATACTTGGGAGCGCTTTGAGGCTTCCAGTGAAAACGGAAATATCTTTACGTAGATACTGAAGAGAAGATTTCCGAGGTGCTGCTTTGTGCTGTGTGCATTCCACTCAGAGTTATACTTTTCTTTTCATAGATTATTGGGGCATCCCGTTTGGAGAAAATGCTAACAGGGGCCATTCGGGAGTATGTGGATGCCTATGATGAAAAAAGGAATACCCTCAGACAAACTGGAGAAAAGTTTTCTGTGAAACTGCTTTGTGATAGATATGTCTATTCATCTCACATAGATAAAACTTTCTTTCTATTACACACTTTTGAACTGCATCATGGATGGATTCGAGAAGGAACATTCGGGAGCACATTCAGCACTGTGAGGAAGTAGGAAATATCTTCAGATAAAAATTGGATAGTAGCTTTCTGAGATACAATTTTGTGATGTGTGCATTCCACTCAGGGGGTTATACCTATTTTCTCATAAGGCAGTCTTTGGACACTGTCCCTGTAAAAATGAAACAGTGATATTTTGCAGCGCATTGAAGACTATGGCGAAAAGTGAAATATCCGGAAATAAAACCCAGAAAGAAGCGTTCCAAGAAACTGTTCTCTGATGTGTGAGAGTTAAAGCTTACACTACACTGCTCCATCTGGAAACTGTGTCTTTTAGGAATCTGTGAAGGGATATTAAATGGCAAACGGAGGTTTGTGTGAGAAAGGAAATGTCTTCCGATGAAAACTGGAGAGAAGCTTTCAGAGCAACTGTTTTGTGATGTGTGTATTCATTCATAGAGTTAAATCATTCGTTGTATTGAGCAGTTTGAAATCACTGTTTCTGTGGAACCTGAGAAAGGACATTTGGGAACACTCTTAAGAATATGCCGAAAAAGAAATACCCTCCAATAAAAACTTGAAAAATACTTTCTGTGAAATTGCCCTAGGTCACGTGATGTCCACACACACAGTTAAGCTTCTGTTTTCATTGAGCAGTATTTTAACACTGTTTTAGGTTAGTCAGCTAAGGGATACTCGGGAGTGCTTTCAGACTTATGGTGAAAATGGAATTATCTTCAGATAGTTACTGGAGAGAAGATTTCCGAGGAGCTACTATGTAACGTGTGCATTCCACTCACAGAGTTACATTTTTCTTCTCATAAATGATTGGGGAATCGCATTTGGAGAAAAAGCTACTAGGGGACTTTCGGGAGTATATGGATGATTATGGTGAAAAATGAAATCCTCTCAGACAAAAACAGGAGAGAAGCTTTCTGTGAAGCTACTGTGTGATAGATATGTTTATTCATCTCACATAGATAAACTTTCTTTCTATTACACAGTTGTGAAACTGCGTCATGAACGCATTCACGAAGGGACTTTCGGGAGCACATACAGGCCTGTGGGAAAATAGGAGATATCTTCAGATAAAAACTAGAGAGAAGCTTTCTGAGAAACTGCTTTGTGATGTGTGCATTCGCCTCATGGAGTTATACCTGTTTTCTCATAAGGCAGTGTTTGAACACTGTGCCTGTAAAACTGAAAAAGTGATACATTGCAGCACATTGAAGACTATGGCAAAAAGTGAAATATCCTGAAATAAAACCCAGAAAGAAGCATTCCAAGAAACTGCTCTCTGACATGTGCATTCATTTCAGAGGGTTAAAGCTTACACAACGTTTCCCAGTTTGGAAACTCTGTTTTTGAGGAACCTATGAAGGGGTATTAAGTGGCACACAGAGGCTTGTGCTGAGAAAGGAAACGTCTTCTGATGAAAACTGGAGAGAAGCTTTTGAACCAACTACTTTGTGAGATGTGTATTCATCTCATAGAGTTGAATCATTCTTTGGATTCAGCAGTTTGAAATCACTGTTTCTGTGGAACCTGAGAAAGGACATTTTGGATCACTCTTAAGAATATGCTGAAAAGAAAGACCTTCTAATAAAAACCAGAAGGAAATTTTCTGTGAAACTGCTATAGGTCACGTGAAGTTCACTCACACAGTTAAGCTTCTTTTTCATTTTGAGTATTCTAACAGTGTTTCAGATTAGTTAGCTAAGGGATATGCAGGAGTGCTTTGAGGCTTACGGTGAAAAAGGAAATACCTTCAGATAGATACTGGAGATAAGATTTCCAAGGAGCTGCTTTGTGACGTGTGCTTTTCCTTCACAGAGTTATACTTTTCTTCTCATAGAGGATTGGGGAATCCCTTTTGGAGAAAAAGCTACCAGGGGACATTTGGGAGTATATGGACTGCTATGGTGAAAAAGGAAATATCCTCAGACAAAAACTGGAAAGAAGCTTTCTGTGAAACTGCTTTGTGATAGATATGTCTATTCATCTAACATAGATAAAACCATCTTTCTATTACGTAGTTTTGAAACTGTGTCCTCAATGGATTTGCTAAGAAACATTCGGGAGCACATTCAGGCCTGTGGGCAAATAGGACATATCTTCATGGTAAAAACTGGAGAGAAGCTTTATGAGAAACTGCTTTGTGATGTTTACATTCCACTCAGAGAGTTATACCTCTTTTCTCATAAGGCAGTGTTTGAACACTGTTCCTGTAAAACTGAAAAAAGTGATATTTTGCAGTGTGATGAAGACTATGGTGAAAAGTGAAATATCCTGAAATAATACCCAGAAAGAAGCGTTCCAGGAAACTGCTCTCTGACCTGTGCATCATTTCAGAGCGTTAAAGCTTACACTATGTTGATCACTTTAGAAACTCTGTCTTTGAGGAATCTGGGAAGGGATATTTAGTGGCGCCCAGAGGCTTGTGGTGAGAAAGTAAACATCTTCTGATGAAAAGTGGAGAGAAGATTATGGTGCAACTACTTTGTGATGTATGTATTCCTCTCATAGAGTTAAATCATTCTTTGGATTGAATAGTTTGAAATCACTGCTTCTGAGGATCCTCATAGAGGACATTTGGGAACACTCTTAAGAATACGCTAAAAAAGTAATGCCCTTCGATAATGACCAGAAGGAGACCTGGAAACTTTCTGTGAAACTGCCCTAGGTCACGTGAATTCCATATGCACAGTTAAGCTTCTGTTTTCATTGAGCAGTATTCTAACACTGTTTCAAGTTAGTCAGCTAAGGGATACTCGGGAGCATTTTGAGGCTTATGGTGAAAGAGGAAATACCTTCAGATAGATACTGGAGAGAAGATTTCTGAGGAGTTGCTTTGTGACATGAGCATTCCACTCACAGACTTATACTTTTCGTCTAATAGAGGATTGGGGTATCCCTTTTGGAGAAAAAGCTACCAGGGGACATTTGGGAGTTTTTGGATGGCTATGATGAAAAAGGAAGTATCCTCAGACAAAAATTGGAAAGAAGCTTTATCTGAAACTGCTTTGTGCTAGATATGTCCACTCATCTCACATAGATAAAATTTTCTTTCCATTACGCAGTTTTGAAGCTGCGTCATGGACAGATTCACGAAGGGACATTCAGGAGCACATTCAGGCCTGTGGAGAAATAGGAGATATCTCCAGATAAAAACTGGAGAGAAGTGTTCTATGAAACTGCTTTTTGATTTGTTCATTCCACTCAGGGAGTTAAACCTCTTTTCTTATAAGGCAGTGTTTGAACACTGTGTCTGTGAAACTGAAAAAGTGATATTTTGCAGCACATTGAAGACTATGGGGAAAAGAGAATTATCCTGAAATAAAACCAAGAAAGAAGAATTCGAAGAAACTGCTCTCTGACGTGTGCATTCATTTCAGTGAGTTAAAGCTTACACTATGTTGCCCAGTTTGGAAACTCTGTCTTTGAGGAATGTATGAAGGCATATTAAGTGGCGCCCGGAGGCTTGTGGTGAGAAAGGAAACTTTTTCCTTGAAAACTGGAGAGAAGTTTTCAGAGCAACTGCTTTGTGATGTGTGTATTCATCTCCTAGAGGTAAATCATTCTTTGGATTGAGCAGTTTGTAATCACTGTTTCTGTGGAACCTTAGAAAGGACATTCGGGGATGCTCTTAAGAATATACTGACATATAAATACCCTCAGAAAAAAACCAGAAGGAAACTTTCCGTGAAACTGCTCTAAGTCATGTGATGTCCACTCACACATTTAACATTCTGTTTTCATTGAGCAGTATTCTAACACAGTTTTATGTTCGTCAGGTAAGGGATACTCGGGAGCATTTTGAGGCTTACAGTGAAAACGGAAATATCTTCAGAGAGATACTGAGGAGGAGCTTTCCGAGGAGCAGCTTTGTTACATTTGCACTCCACTCACAGAGTAATACTTTTCTTCTGATAGAAAATTGGGGATCCTCTTGGGAGAAAAAGCTACCACGGGACATTCGGGAGTATATGAACAGCTAGGGTGAAAAATGAAATAGCCTCAGACAAAAACTGGAAAAACATTTCTGTGAAACTGTTTTGTGATGGATATGTCTATTCATCTCACATAGATAAAACTTTCTTTCTATTTGGCAGTTTTGAAACTGCATCATGGACGGATTCGCGAAGGGACGTTCGGGAGCACATTCAGGCCTAGGGGGAAATAGGAGATATCTTCAGATAAAAACTGGAGAGAAGCTTTCTCGGAAACTGCTTTATGATGTGTGCATTCCACTCAGGGAGTTGTACCTCTTTTCTAATAAGGCAGTGTTTGAACACTGTTCCTGTAAAACTGAAAATGTGGTATTTTGCAGTGCATTGAAGACTGCAGCCAAAAGTGAAATATCCTGAAATAAAACCCAGAAAGAAGCGTTCCAAGAAACTGCTCTCTGACGTGTGCATTCCTTTCAGAGAATTAAAGCTTACAGTACGTTGCCCAGTTACAGATCTCTGTCTTTGAGGAATCTGTGAAGGGATATTAAGTGGCGCCCGGAGGCTTGTGGTGAGAAAGGAAAGTTTTGTCATAGAACTGTAGAGAAGCTTTCAGAGAAACTACTTTGTGATGTGTGTATTCATCTCATAGAGTTAAATCATTCTTTGGATTGAGCAGTTTGAAGTCACTCTTTCTGTGTAACCTGAGAAAGAACATTTGTAAACGCTCTTAGGAATATGCTGAAAAAGAAATACCCTCCATTAAAAACCAGGAGGAAACTTTCTGAGAAACTGCTCTACGTCACGTGATTTCCACTCACACAGTTAAGTTTTCGTTTCATTGAGCAGTATTCTAACATTGTTTTTGGTTAGTCAGCTAAGGGATACCCGGGAGTGCTTTGAGGCTTACAGTGAACATGGAAATATCTTCAGATAGATAGTGGAGAGAAAATTTCCGAGGTGCTACTTTGAGACCTGTGCATTCCACTCACAGAGTTATACTTTTTTTCTCATAGAGGATTGGGGAATCCCGTTTGGATGAAATACTAACAAGGGACGTTCGGGAGTTTTTACGTGGCTATGGTGGAAAAGGAAATCTCCTCAGACAAAAGCTGGAAAAAACCTTTCGGTGAAAGTGCTTTGTGATAGATACATCTATTCAGCTCACATAGATAGAACTTTCTTTCTATTGTGCAGTTTTGAAACGGTGTCATAGACGGATTGACAAAGGGACATTAGGGAGCACATTCAGCCCTACAATGAAAAAGGAGATACCTTCAGCTAAAAACTGGAGAGAAGCTTTCTCAGAAACTGCTTTGTGATGTGTGCATTCCACTCAGTGAGTTGTACCTCTTTCCTCATAAGGCAGTGTTTGGACACTGTTCCTTTAAAACTGAAAATATGATATTTTGCAGTGCATTGAAGACTATGGAGAAATGTGAAATATCCTGAAATAAAACCCAGAAAGAAGCATTCCAAGAAACTGCTCTCTGACATGTGCATTTATTTCAGAGAGTTACAGCTTTCACTACATTGCCCAATTTGGAAACTCTGTCTTTGAGGAATATTTGAAGGGATATAAAGTGGCACACGGTGGTTTGTTGTGAGTAAGGAAAAGTCTTCCGTTGAAAATTGGAGAGAAACTTTCAGAGTAACTGCTTTGTGATGTGTGTATTCATCATGGAGAGTGAAATCATTCTTTGGATTGAGCTGTTTGAAATCACTGTTTCTGGGGAACCTGAGAAGGAACATTTGGGAACGCTCTTAGGAATATGCTGAAAAAGAAATACCCTCCGATAAAAACCAGAAGGAAATTTTCTGTGAAACTGCTCTAGGTCACGTGAAGTCCACTTCACACAGTTAAGCTTCTGTTTTCATTGAGCAGTATTCTCACACTGTTTTAAGTTAGTGAGCTAAGGGATACTCCGGAGCACCTTGAGGCTTATGGTGAAAATGGAAATACCTTCTGATAGATACTAGAGACAAGATTTCCGAGGAGCTGCTTTCTGACATGGGCATTGCACTCACAGATTTATACTTTTCTTCTCATAGAGGATTGGGGAATCTCGTTTGGAGAAAAAGCTACCAGGGGACATTCAGTAGTATATGGAGGGCTATGGTGAAATAGGAAATATCCTCAGAAAAAAACTGGAAAGAATCTTTCTGTGAAACTGCTTTGAGATAAATATGTGTATTCATCTCACATAGATAAACTTTCTTTCTATTATGCAGTTTTGAAACTGCGTCATGGATGGATTCACGAAGGGACACTCAGGAGCACATGCAGGCCTGTGGGAAAATAGGCGATATCTTCAGATAAAAACTAGAGAGAAGCTTTCTGAGAAACTGCTTTTTGATGTGTGCATTCGCCTCATGGAGTTATACCTGTTTTCTCATAAGGCAGTGTTTGAACACTGTGACTGTAAAACTGAAAAAGTGATATATTGCAGCACATTGAAGACTATGGCAAAAAGTGAAATATCCTGAAATAAAACCCAGAAAGAAGAGTTCCAAGAAACTGCTCTCTGACGTGTGCATTCATTTCAGAGAGTTAAACCTTACACTGCATTGCCCAGTTTGGAAACTCTGTCTTTTTCTAATCTGTGAAGGGATTTTATGTGGCACCCGGAGGCTTGTGGTGAGAAAGGAGACGTCTTCAGATGAAAACTGGAGAGAAGCTTTCAGAGCAACTGCTTAGTGATGTGTGTATTCATCTCATAGAGTTAAATCATTCTTTGGATTGAGCAGTTTGAAATCTCTGTTTCTGTGGAACCTGAGAAAGGACATTTGGGAACGCTCTTAAGAATATGCTGAAAAATAAATACCCTCCAATAACAACCAGAAGGAAACTTTCTGTGAAACTGCTCTAGGTCACAGGAATTCCACTCACACATTTAACCTTCTGTTTTGATTGAGCAGTATTCTAACACTGTTTTAGGTTAACCAGCAAAGGGATACTCGGGAGCGCTTTGAGGCTTATGGTGAAAACGGAAATACCTTCAGATGGATACTGGAGAGAAGATTTCCAAGGAATCGTTTTGAGACGTGTGCATTTCACTCACAGAGTTATGCTTTTCTTCTCATAGGGGATTGGGGAATCCCGTTTGGATAAAATGCTAAAAGGGGACATTCGGGAGTATATGGATGGCTATGGTGAGAAAGGAAATATCCTCAGACAAAAACTGGAAAGAAGCTTTCTGTGAAACAGCTTTGTGATACATATGTCTATTCATCTCCCACAGATAAGACTTTCTTCCTATTACACAGTTTTGAAACTGCATCATGGACGGATCCATGAAGGGACATTCAGGAGCTCATTCAGGCCTGTGGGGAAAAAGGAGATACCTTCAGATAAATACTGGAAAGAAGCTTTCTCGGAAACTGCTTTGTGACGTGTGCATTCCACTCAGGGACTTATATCTCTTTTCTCATAAGGCACTGTTTGAACACTGTTCCAGTAAAACTGAAAAAGTGACATTTTGCAGCATATTGAAGACTACAGAGAAAAGTGAATTATTCTGAAATAAAAACCAGAAAGAAGCGTTCCAAGAAACAGCTCTCTGACGTGTGCATTCATTTCAGAGAGCTGAAGCTTACAGTAGGTACCCAGTTTGGAAACTCTGTCTTTGAGGAATCTGTGAAGGAATCCTAAGTGGGGCACGGAAGCCTGTGGTGAGAAAGGACACATCTTCTGATGAAAACTGGAGAGAAGCTTATGGAGAAACTGCTTTGTGATGTGTGTATTCATCTCATAGAGATAAGTCATTCTTTAGATTGAGCAGTTTGGAATCACTGTTACTGTGGAACCTGAGAAATGACATTTGAAAACGCTCTTAGGAATATGCTGAAAAGGAAATACCCTCCGATAAAAACTAGAAGAAAACATTCTGTGAAAATGCTCTAGGTCACGTGATGTCCACTTTGCACAGTTAAGCTTCTGTTTTCATTGAGCAGTATTCTAACACTGTTTTAGGTTAGTCAGCTAAGGGATACTCGGGAGCGCTTTGAGGCTTATGGTGAATACGGAGATATCTTCAGATAGTTACTGGAGAGAAGATTTCCGAGGAGCTGCTTTGTGACATGTGCATTACACTCACAGAGTTATACTTTTCTTCTCATAGAGGATTTGGGAAACCCTTTTGGAGAAAAAGCTACCAGGGGATATTTGTATGTACATGTATGGCTATGCTGAAAAAGGAAACATCCTCAGACAAAAACTGGAAACAAGCTTCCTGTGAAACAGATTTGTGATAGATGTGTCTATTCATCTCACACAAATAAACCATTTTTTCTATTATGCAGCTTTGAAACTGCATCATGGACGGATTCACGAAGGTGTATTTGGGAGCACATTCACGCCAACGGCAAAAAAGGAGATACCTTCAGATAAAAACTGGAGAGAAGATTTCTGAGAAACTGCTTTGTGGTGTGTGCATTCCACTCAGGGAGTTATACCTCTTTTCTCATAAGGCAGTGTTTAAACACTGTTCCTGTAAAACTGAAAAAGTGATATTTTGCAACGCATTGAAGACTATGACCAAAAGTGAAATATCCTGAAATAAAATGCAGAAAGAAGCATTCCAAGAAACTACTCTCTGATATGTGCATTCATTTCACAAAAAGATTACCCTACACAGTCCACTTAGGAAAATCTCTCTTTCAGTTTTCTGCAAAGGGAGATTAAGTGGCGACTGGGTTCCTGTGGCAAGCAAGGCAATGTCTTCCATTGAAAACTGGAGAGAAGATTTCGGAACAACTGCCTGTGTTCCGTGTTTTTAACTCATAGAGGGAAATAATTCTTTGGATTGAGCAGTTTGGAATCACTCTTTCTGTGAAATCTCAGAAAGGACATTTGGAACAATCTTAAAAATATGCTTAACAAGAAATACCTTCCAATAAAAAGCTGAAGGAAACCTTCTGTGAAACAGCTCTGTGTCATGTGAATGCCATTCACACAGTTAAGCTTCTGTTTTCATTGAGCAGTATTCTAACACTGTTTTAGTTTACTCAGCTGAGGGATCCTCGGGAGCACATTGAGGCTCCCGTGAAAATGGAAATATCTTCAGATACATACTGGAGAGAAGATTTCCGAGGAGCTGATTTGTGACATGTCCATTCCACTCACAGAGTTATACTTTTCTTCTCGTAGAGGATTGGGGAATCCCATTTGGAGAAAAAGCTACCAGGGAATATTCGGGAGTATATGGACAGCTACTGTGAAAAAGAAAATATCCTCAGACACAAAGGGAATAGATGCTTTCTGTGAAATTGCTTTGTGATTGATATGTCTATTCATCTCACATAGATAAAACTTTCTTTCTATTACGTGGTTTTGAAACGGCATCACGGATGGATTTGCGAAGGGACATTCGGCCGCACATTCCGGCCTGTGGGGAAATAGAAGATATCTTCTGATAAAAACTGGAGAGAAGCTTTCTGAGAAACTGCTAATTTGTGCGTTCATTTCAGAGAGTTAAAGCTTACACTACGTTGACCAGTTTGGAAACTCTGTCTTTGAGGAATCTGTGAAGGGATATTAAGTGGCACCTGGAGGCATGTGGTGAGAAAGGAAACGTCTTCCGATGAAAACTGGAGAGAAGCTTTCGGAGCAACTGCTTTCTGATGTGTGTATTCATCACATAGAGTTTAATCATTCTTTGGACTGAGCAGTTTGTAATCACTGTTTCTGTGGAATCTGAGAAAGGACATTTGGAAACGCTCTTAAAAATATGCTGAAAAAGAAATACCCTCTGATAAAAACCAGAAGGAAACTTTCTGTGAAACTGCTCTAGGTCACATGAAGTCCATTCACACATTTAACCTACTGTTTTCATTGAGAAGTATTCTAACACTGTTTTAGGTTAGTCAGATACGGGATACTCAGGAGTGCTTTGAGGCTTATGCTGAAAACAAAAACACCTTCAGATAGATACTAGAGAGATGATTTCTGACGTGCTGCTTTGTGACCTGTGCATTCCACTCACAGAGTTATACTTTCCTTCTCATAGACGATTGGGGAATCCTGATTGGAGAAAAAGCTTCCTGGGGACATTCAGGAGTAAATGGATGGCTATGGTGAGAAAGGAAATGTCTTAAGACAAAAACTGGAAAGAACATTCCTGTGAAACTGCATTGTGGTAGATATCTGTATTCACCTCACATAGATAAATCCTTCTTTCTATTACGCAATTTTGAAACTGCATCATGGACGGATTCGCGAAGGGACTTTCAGGAGCACATTCAGGACTGTGGGGAAGTAGGAAATATCTTCAGATAAAAACAGGAGAGTAACTTTCCGAGACACAACTTTGTGATGTGTGCATTCCACTCAGGGTGTTATACCTCTTTTCTCATAAGGCAGTGTTTGAACACGGTTCCTGTAAAAATGGAAAAGTGATATTTTGCAGCACTTTGAAGACTATGTCAAAAAGTGAAATATCCCAAAATAAAACCCAGAAAGAAACGTTCCAAGAATTTCAGACGTGTACATTCATTTCAGAGAGTTAAATCTTAAACTACATTGCCCTGTTTGAAAACTCTGTCTTTGAGGAATCTGTGGAGGGATATTAATTGGCACCCAGAGTCTAGTATTGAGAAAGGAAACGTCTACCGATGAAAACTGGAGAGAAGCTTTTGGAGCAACTGTTTTGAGATGTTTGTATTCATCTCATAGAGTTAAATCATTCTTTGGATTGAGCAGTTTGAAATCACTGTTTCTGTAGCACCTGAGAAAGGACATTTGGGAATGCTCTTAGGAATATACTGAAAAAGTAATACCCTCCGATAGAAACCAGAAGGAAACTTTCTGTGAAACTGCTCTAGGTCACGTGAATTTCACTCACACAGTTAAGCTTCTGTTTTCATTGAGTAGTATTCTAACACTGTTTTAGGTTAGTCAGCTAAGGGATACTCGTTAGCACTTTGAGGCTTACAGTGAGAGCAGAAAAATGTTCAGATAGATACTGGAGAGAAGATATCTGAGGAGCTGGTTTGTGACATGTGCATTCCACTCACACAGTTATACTTTTCTTCTCAAAGAGGATTGAGGAATCAGGTTTTTATGAAAATGCTACCAGGGGATATTCACAAGTGTATGGACTTCTATGGTGAAAAAGGAAGTATTCTCAGACAAAAACTGGAAAGAAACTTTCTCTGAAACTGCTTAGTGATAGATATGTCTATTCATCTCACATAGATAAAACTTTATTTGTATTACACAGTTTTGAAACTGCATCATGAACAGATTCATGAAGGGACATTCAGGAGCACATTCTGGCCTGTTTTGAAATAGGAAATACCTCCAGATATAAACTGGAGAGAAGCTTTATATGAAACTTCTTTGTGATTCTTGCATTCCACTCAGGGAGTTTTACTTCTTTTCTCATAAAACAGTGTTTGAACACTGTTCCTGTAAAACTGAAAAAGTGATATTTTGCAGCACTTTGAAGACTATGGCAAAAAGTGAAATATCCTGAAATAAAACCCAGAAAGAAGCGTTCCAAAGAAATGCTTACTGATAGGTGCATTCATTTCCCAGAGTTAAAGTTTACTCTACGTTGCCCAGTTTGGAAACTCTGTCTTTGAAGAATCTGTTAAGGGATATTAAGTGGCGCCCAGGGACCTATTGTGAGCTAGGAAACATCTTCTCCTGAAAACTGGAGAGAAGCTTTCTGAGAAACTGCGTTGTGATGTGTGTATTCAGCTCATAGAGTTAAATCATTATTTGGATTGAGCAGTTTTAAATCACTGTTCTTGTGGAATCAGAGGAAGGACATTTGGGAACGCTCTTTAGAATATGGAGAAAGAAATATCCTTAGGTAAAATCCAGAAAGAAGCATTCTGTGAAACTGCTCTGTGTCACCTTAATTCCTCTCACTCAGTTAAACCTCTCTTTTCATTGAGCAGTTTTCTAACCCTCTTTATGTTTAGCATGTGAAGGGATATTCAGGAGCACTCTGAAGCTTATGGTGAAAAAGAAAATACGTTCAGACCGAAACTGGAGACAAGCTTTCTGAGGAACTGCTTTGTGACATGTGCATTTCACTCACAGTGTTATATGTCTCTTCTCATACATCATGGGGGAAACCTTTTTGGGGGAAAAGTTACCAAGTGATTTTCGAAGCATGTTGATGCCTATGGTGAAACGGGAAGTAGCTTCAGACAAAAACTGGAAAGAAGCTTTCTATGAAACTGCTCCATGATATGTGTATTCATCTCAAATAGATAAAGCCTTCTTTACATTACTGAGCTTGGAAACTCTGTCATGGATTGATCCACAAAGGGACATTTGGGAGCATATTCAGGACTATGGTGAAAAGGAAATATCTTCAGGTAAAAGCTGCTAAGAAACTCTCTGTGAATCTATTTTTTGCTATGTTTATTCATCTCACATAGATAAAGCTTTCTTTACATTATGAAGCTTGGAAACTCCGTCATGGATGGATCAGTGAACAGATTTTTGGGATCACATTTGGGCCTATGGTGAAAAAGTATATATCGTCAGATAAAAACTGGAGAGAAGCTTTCTGAGACACTGCTTGGTGATGTTTTCATTCCACTCATGGAGTTATAACTTTCTTCTTATAGGCACTGTTTGAACAATGGTTTTGTAAATCAAAAAAGGTGATACTAGGTGCACATTGAAGACTATGGCAAAAAGTGAAATGTCATCAAATAAAACCCAGAAAAAAGCATTCCAAGAAACTGCTCTCTGACATGTCCATTCATTTCACAGAACTAAATCTTACTCTACATTTCCCAGTTTGGGAAGTCTGTCTTTGAGGATTCTGCAAAGGAATATTAAGTGGCAACTGTAGGCCTTTGCCAAGCAAGGAAATCTATTCCGTTGAAAATTGGAGGGGGGCGGAGCAAGATGGCCGAATAGGAACAGCTCCAGTCTCCAACTCCCAGCGCGAGCGACACAGAAGACCTGTGATTTCTGCATTTTCAACTGAGGTACTGGGTTCATCTCACTGGGGAGTGCCAGACAATCAGTGCTGGTCAGCTGCTGCAGCCCGACCAGCAAGAGCTGAAGCAGCGCGAGGCATTGCCTCACCTGGGAAGCGTAAGGGGGAAGGGAATCCCTTTTCCTAGCCAGGGTAACTGAGACACACAACACTTGGAAAATCGGGTAACTCCCACCCCAATACTGCGCTTTAAGCAAACAGGCACACCAGGAGATCATATCCCACACCTGGCTGGGAGGGTCCCACACCCACGGAGCCTCCTTCATTGCTAGCACAGCAGTCTGTGATCTACCGGCAAGGCAGCAGCGAGGCTGGGGGAGGGGCGCCTGCCATTGCTGAGGCTTAAGTAGGTAAACAAAGCCGGGCTGGGAAGCTCGAACTTCGGGTGGAGCCTACAGCAGCCTCAAGGAAACCTGTCTCTGTAGACTCCACCTCCCTGGGGACAGGGCACAGCAACAATAACAAACTCAATAAACCTCTGCAGACGAAACCACTCTGGTCTGACAGCTTTGAAGAGAGCAGTGGTCTCCCAACACGGAGGTTGAGATCTGGCATGGCCAGACCTGCTCTCAGCAGGTCCCTGACCCCCTGAGTTCCCTTAACAGGGGAGACACATCCCCCACTAGGCAGCCTGACACCCTACACCCTCACAGGTGGAGTACACCCCTGAAAGTGCTTCCAAAGCAAGAATCAGACAGGTACACTCGCTGTTCAGAAATATTCTGGCCTTCTGCAGCCTCTGCTGCTGGGATACCCAGGCAAACAGGGTCTGGAGTGGACCTCAAGCAATCAACAGACCTATACAGCTGAGGGTCCTGACCAAGGGGAAGGAAAACCAATAAAACAGGAAGGACACCTACACCAAACCCCATCAGTACATCACTCATCACTGCATCAGAGGCAGATAAAACCACAAAGATGGGGAAAAAGCAGGCAGAAAAAGCTGAAACGGTACAAGAGCGCATCTCCCTCCGCAAAGGAGCCAGAGCTCATCGCCAGCAACGGATCGCTGACGAGAATGACTTTTGACGAGATTATACATTAGTCAGTCCATCAAATTTCAGAGCTAAAGGAGAATTACGCACTAGCGCAAAAGAAACTAAAATCTTGAAAAAAAAAGGAAGAAGTGGATGCATGAGTAATTAATGCAAAGGTCATAAACTAAATGAAAGAGTATTAAAACCATGACACGAGAAATACATGACAAATGCACAAGCTTCAAAAAACTCCACTGACCAACTGGAAGAAAAGAGTATCAGTGATTGAGAAACTCAAAACGAATGAAGTTCGGGTGTTTAGAAGAGGAAACCGCCAAAAGAAAAGAAGAAAAAAGAAATGAACAAAGCCTGCAAGCAGCATGGGATTATGTATAAAGACCAAATCTGACGTCTGATTGAGTGCCTGAAAGTGAGGGGGTGTAATGGAACCAAAGCTGGAAAACACTCTTCAGGATATCATCCAGAGAACTTCCCAACCTAGTGGAAAGGGCCAACATCTCAAACTATGAAGCAGAACGAAAGATACTCCCCGAGAAGAGCAACTCCAACACACGAATGCCGATTCACCAAAGTTGAAAGGAAGGAAAAATCTTAAGGGCAGCCATAGAGAAAGGTCAAGTTACCCACAAAGGGAAGCCCATCAGACTAACAGCAGATCTCTCGGTAGAAACTCTACAAGCCGAGAGAGTAGCCATATTCAACATTCTTAAAGAAAAGAATTTTAAACCCAGAATTTCATATACAGCCAACTAAGTTTCATAAGTGAAGGAGAAATAAAAATCCTTTAAGCAGATAAGCAAATGCTTAGAGATTTTGTCACCACTAGGCCTGCCTTTGTCAAGAGACCCCTGAAGGTGCCACCAACATGGAAGGAACAACCGGGTACCAGCCATTGCAAAACATGCCCATGTAAAGACCATGGATGCTAGAAGAAACTGCATCAACTAACGAGCAAAATAACCAGTTAATATCATAGCCATGGGATCAAGTTCAATACAACAATATTAACCTTAAATGTGTAAAATGGACTGTGTCTAAATGAAAAAGACACAGACTGGCAAACTGATAAAGAATCAAGATCCATCAGTCTGTTGTATTCAGAGACCATCCACACGCAGACATACATAGCTCAAAATAAAGGGGATGGTGAAGATTTACCAAGCAAATGGAGAAACAAAAGAAAGCAGGGTTGCAATACTACTCTCTGAGCAAAACAGACTGTAAACCACCAAAGATCAAAGAGAAGGCAGCGCCATTACATAATGGTAAAGTGGACTACCCAACAGGAAGAGCTAACTATCCTAAATATATATGCACCCAATACAGGAGGAGAACCCAGATTCAGAAAGCAAAGTCCCAGACTTACTAAAGAGACTTCTGTGACTCCCATACACAATAATAATGGGACTTCAACACCACCGTCAACATTAGACAGATCAACAAAACAGAAAGTTAGCCATGATATCCAGGAATTGGAAACCACCCCAGCAAGCAGACCTAATAGACATCTATAGAACTCTCCACCCCAAATCCAACAGAATACACATTCTATCAGCACCAACAGACTTACCCAAAATTGACCACATAATTGAAGTAAAGCACTCCTCAGCAAATGTACAAGAACAGAAATTATAACAAACCGTCTCTCAGAATGCCAGTGCAATCAAACTAGGAACTCAGGATCAATAAATTTAATCAGAACCACTCAACTACATGGAAACTGAACAACCTGTTCTGAACACCTACTGGGTATATAACAAAATGAAGGCAGAAATAAAGATGTTCTCTTGAACCAATGAGAGCAAAGATACAACACTATACCAGAAGCTCTGGGATCACATTTTAAAGCAGTGCAGAGGGAAATTATAGCACTAAATGCCCGCAAGAGAAAAGCAGGAAAGATCTAAAATTGACAATTTAACATCGCAATTAAGCAACTAGAAGCAAGAGCAAACACATTCAAAGCTAGCAGAAGGCAAGAAATAACTAAGATCAGAGCAGAACTGAAGGAGATAGAGACACAAAAACCCTCCAAAAAATCAATGAATCCAGGAGGCTGGTTGGAAAAAGATCAACAAAATTGACAGACCACTAGCAAGACTAATAAAGAAGAAAAGAGAGAAGAATCAAATTGACGCATTAAAATGATAAAGGGATATCACCACCGACCCCAGAAATACAAACTACCATCAGAGGATACTATAAACAATTCTACTGCTAAATAAACTGAAAATCTAGAAGAAATGAATAATTTCCTGACACTACATTCTCCCAAGATCAAACCAGGAAGAAGTTGGAATCCTGAATAGTGACCAATAGCAGGCTCTGAAATTGAGGCAATAATTAATAGCCTACCAACCAAAAAAAAAGTCCAGGACCAGATGGATTCACAGCTGAATTCTACCAGAGGTACAAGGAGGAGTTGGAAAACATTCCTTCTGAAACTATTCAACTGACAGAAAAAGAGGGAATCCCTCCCAACTCATTTTATGAGGCCAACATCATCCTGGATACCAAAGCCTGGCAGAGACATTAACAAATAAAGAGAATTTTAGACCATCCCTGATGAACATTGATGCAAAAAAAATCCTCAATAAAATACTGGCAAACCGGATTCAGCAACATCAAAAGCTTAATATCCAATTATGATCATGGGCTTCATCCCTGGGATGCAAGGCTGGTTCAACATTGCTAAATCAATAAAACATAATCCAACATAGAAACAGAACCAAAGACAAGAACCACATGATTATTCAATAGATGCAGAAAAAGGCTTTTGACAAAATTCAACAGCCCTTCATGCTAAAAACGCCAATAAATTCGGTATTGATGGAACGCACTGAAAATAATAAGAGCTATTATGACAAACCCACACAATATCATACTGAATGGGCAAAACTGGAAAAATTCCCTTGGAAAACCGGTAATAAGACAAGGATGTCTCTCTCTCACCACTCCTATTCAACATAGTGTTGGAAGTTCTGGCTAGGGCAATTAGGCAAGAGAAAGAAATCAAGGGTATCTATTAGGAAAGAAGAAGTCAAATTGTCCCTACTTGCAGATGACATGATTGTATATTCAGAAACCCCATTGTCTCAGCCCAAAATCTCCTTTAAGCTGATGCTAAACTTCAGCAAAGTTCAGGATACAAAAAATTAATGTGCAAAAATCACAAGCATTCTTTATACACCAGTAACAGAAAACAGAAAGCCAAATCAGGAAATGAACCTTCCTATCTACAATTAAGCCTAAAGAGAATAAATGTCTAGGAATCCAACTTTACAAGGGATGTAAAGGACCCTTCAAGGAGAACGCACAACCACTGCTCAGTGAACAAAAGAGGACAAGCAAACAAATGGAAGAACATACCATGCCCATATTAGAAGAATCAATATCGTGAAAAATGGCCATACTGCCTAGCAGTAATTTATAGATTCAATGCCATCCCCATCAAGCTACCAATGTGTTTCTTCACAGAATTGGAAACGCTTTTAAAGTTCATATGGAACTAAAAAGAGCCCGCGATCTCCAAGACAATCCTAAGTCAAAAGAACAAAGCTGGAGGCATCACACTACCTGACTTCAAGTATACTGCTAAGCCACAGTAACTAAAACAGCATGGTACTGGTACCAAACAGAGATATAGACCAATGGAACAGAACAGAGTCCCTGTAGAAATAATACCACACATCTACAGCCATCTTGATCTTTGACAAACCTGAGAGAAACAAGAAATGGGGAAAGGATTCCCCATTTAATAAATGGTGCTGGGAAAATTGGCTGCCATAAGTAGAAAAGTTGAAACTGATCCTTTCCTTACTCCTTATACGAAAATAATTCAAGATGGATTAGAGACTTAAATGTTAGACCACCATAAAAATCCTAGAGGAAAACCTAGGTAGTACCATCTGTGACATAGGCATGGGCAAAAGTTCCCCCATGTCTAAAAACACCAAAGCAACAGCAGCAAAAGCCAAAATTGACAAATGGGATCTAATTAAATCCAAAGAGCTTCTGCACAGCAAAAGAAACTACCATCAGAGGAACAGGCAACCCACAGAATGGGAGAACATTTCAATCTAACTCATCTGACAAAGGGCTAATATCCAGAATCTACAAAGAACTCCAAACAAATTTACAAGAAAAAAAAAAAACAAACAACCCCCATCAAAAGTGGGCAAAGGATATGAACAGACATTTCTCAAAAGAAGACATTCACAGCCAACAGACACATGAAAAAATGCTCATCATCACTGACCATCAGGAGAAATGTAACCAAACCAAATGAGATACCATTCACACCAGTTAGAATGGATGATCATTAAAGTCAGGCACCACAGGTGTTGTAGAGGATGGGAGGAATAGGAACACTTTTACACTAAGTTGGTGGATTTGTAAACTAACCAAACCATTATGGAAAACAGTATATTATCTCCTCAAGGATCTGAACTAGATGTACCATATGACTCCAGCCTATCCCATTACTGGGGATATACCCAAAGGGATTATAAATTATGCTGCCAGTAAAGACATGCACACGGATGTTTATTGCAGCACTAGTCACAATAGCAAAGACTTGAATCAACCCAAATGTCCATCAGTGACAGATTAAGAAAAATGTGTTACATACACCATGGAATACTATGCAGCCATCAAAAGGATGAGTTTGTGTCCTTTGTAGGGACATGGATGCAGCTGGAAACCATCATTCTTAGCAAACTTTTACCAAGAACAGAAAACCAAACAATCGCATGTTCTCACTCATAGGTGGGAACCGAACAAATGAGATCACTGGGACACAGGAAGGGGAACATCACACACTGGGGCCTATCATGGGGAGGGGGGGAGGGGGGAGGGATTGCATTGGGAGTTATACCTGATGTAAATGATGAGTTGATGGGTGCAGCACAGCAACATGGCACAAGTATACATATGTAACAAACCTGCACGTTATGCACATGTACCCTACAACTTAAAGTATAATAATAATAAATTTTTAAAAAAAGACAAAAAAAAATTACAAAATAAAAAAAAAAGAAAATTGGAGAGAAGTTTTCTGAGCCCCTCTTTTGTGATGTATGTATTCATCTCATAGAGTTAAATCATTCTTTGATTGAGCACTTTGAAATCTCTGTTTCTGAGGAATCTCAGAAAGAACATTTGGGAACCCTCTTTAGAATATACTGAAAAAGAAATAACCGCAGATAGAAACCAGAAGGAAACTTTCTGTGAAACTGCTCTCTGTCATGTGAATTCTGCTCACACAGTTAATTTTCTTTTTTCATTGAACAGTATTCTAACACTGTTTCTGTATAGTGAGCGAAGGGATATTTGGGAGCACTTTGAGGCTTACGGTGAAAAAGGAAATACCTTCAGATGGAAACTGGAGAGAAGCTTTCTGAGGAGCTGCTCTGTAACATATGTATTCCACTCACGGGGTTATACTTTTCTTCGCTTAGAGAATTGGGGAATCTCTTTTGGAGAAAAAGCTACCAAGGGACATTCGGGAGTATATGGACGACTACTGTGAAATTGGAAATACCCTCAGACAAAAAATGGAAAGAAGCTTTCTGTGAAACTGCTTTGTGATAGAAATGTTTATTCGTAACACATAGATAAAATTTTCTTTATATTACACCGTTTTGAAACTGCGTCACGGACAGATTCGTGAAGGGACATTCAGGAGCTCATTCAGGCCTGTGGGGAAATAGGACATATCTTCAGATAAAAATGGGAGAGAAGCTTTCTGAGAAACTGCTTTGTGATGTGTGCATTCCACTCAGGGAGTTATACCTCTTTACTCATAAGGCAGTGTTTAACACTGTTCCTGTAAAACTGAAAAAGTGATATTTGGCAGCCCATGGAAGACTGTGGTGAAAAGTGAAATATCTTGAAATAAAACCCAGAAAGAAGAGTTGCAAGAAACTGCTCTCTGACGAGTGCATTCATTTCAGAGAGTTAAAGCTTACACTACATTGCCCAGTTTGGAAACTCTGTCTCTGAGGAATCTGTGAAGAGATATTAAGTAGCGCCCAGAGGTTTGTGGTGAGAAAGAAATGTCTTCCGATGTAAACTGGAGAGAAGCTTTCAGAGCAACTGCTTAGTGATGTTTGTATTCATCTCACAGAGTTAAAACATTCTTTGAAGCGAGCAGTTTGAAATCACTGTTTCTGTGGAACCTGAGAAAGGGCATTTGGGAATGCTCTAAAGAATATGGTTAAAAAGAAATACCTTGTGATAAAAACCAGAAGGAAATTTCTATGAAAGTACTCTAGGTCACGTGATTTCCACTCGCACTGTTAAGCTTCTGTTTTCATTGAGAAGTATTCTAACACTGTTTTTGGTTAGTCAGCTAAGGAATACTCGAAAGCGCTTTGAGGCTTACAGTGAAAACGGAAATATCTTCAGATAGATACTGGGGAGAAGGTTTCTGAGGAGCTACTTTGTAACGTGTGCATTCCACTCACATAGTTATACTTTTCTTCTCATAGAGGATTGGAGAATCCCGTTTGGAGAACAAGCTACCAGAGGACATTCTGGAGCATACGGATGGCTATGGTGAAAAAGGACAAAAACTGGAAAGAAGCTTTCTGTGTAACTGCTTTGTGATAGATATGTTTATTCATCTCACATAGATAAAACTTTCTTTGTATTACTCAGTTCTGAAACTGCATCATGGATGGGTTTGCGAAGGGACATTTGGGAGTACATTCAGGCCTACGTTGAAAAAGGAAATATCTTCACATAAAAACTGAAGAGAAGCTTTCTGAGAAACTGCTTTGTGATGTGTGCATTCCACTCAGGGAGTTATACCTCTTTTCCCATAAGGCAGTTTGTGTAAAAGTGAAAAAGTGATATTTCGGTTCGCTTTGAAGACCAAGGCTAAAAGTGAAATATCCTCATATAACACCCAGAAAGAAGCGTTACAAGAAACTGGTCTCTGATATGTGAATTCATTTAACAGAGTTAACGCTTAATCTGTATTTCCCAGTTTGGAAACTCTGTCTTTGAGGAATCTGCGAAGGGATATTAAGTGGCGACCGGAGGCCTGTGGTGAGCAAGAAAATGTCTTCCATTGAAAACTGGAGGGAAGATTTCTGAGCAACAGTTTTGGGGTGTATTTGTTCAACTCATAACGTTACATCATTCTTTGGATTGAGCAGTTTGAAATCACTGTTTCTGTGAAACCTGAGAAAGGACGTTTGGGAATGCCCTTTAGAATATGCTGAAAAATTAATACCTTCAGATAAAAACCAGAAGGTGTCTTCCTGTAAAACAGCTCTGTTTCGTGTAAATTCCACTCACATAGTTAAGCATCTCTTTTCATTGAGCATTATTCTAATACTATTATTGTTCAATATGCAAAGGGATATTCGGGAGTGCTTTGAGGCTTATGGTGAAAACGGAAATATCTTCAGATAGAAACTGTAGAGAAACTTTCCGTGGAGCTGCTTTGTGACGTTTGCATTCCCCTCACAGAGTTATACCTTTCTTCTCATAGAGGATTGAGGAATCTCATTTGGAGGAAAAACTACCAAGGGACATTCAGGAGTATATGGATAGTTATGGTGAAAAACAAAATATCCTCAGACAAAAATTATAAAGAAGATTTCTGTGAAACTGCTTTGTGATAGATATGTTTATTCATCTCACATAGAAAAAACTGTCTTTATATTATGTAATTTGGAAACTCCGTCATGGACGGATCCGCTAAGGGATATTCCAGAGCTTTTACAGGCCTATGGTGAAAAAGAAAATATGTTCAGATAGAAACTGGAGAGAAGCTTTCCAAGGAACTGCTTTGTGACATGTGCATTCCACTCACAATGTTATACCTCTCTTCTCAAGCAGCATCGGGGAAACCCTTTTGGATACAAAGGTATCAAGGGATCGCATATTGATGCCTATGATGAAAAGGGAAATAGCCTCCGACAAAAACTGGAATGAAGCTTTCTGTGAAACTGCTCTGTGATATGTGTATTCATCTCACACAGATAAAGCTTTCTTTACATTTTGCAACTTGGAAACTCTGGCATGGATAGATCTGCAAAGGGACATTGAGGATCACATTCAGGAATATGGTGAAGAAGGAAATATCTTCAGGTAAAAACTGGAAGAAAGGTTTCTGTGAATCTGCTTTTTGCTATGTTTATTCATCTCACATAGATAAAGCTTCCATTACATTACGCAGATTGGAAACTATGTCATGCATGGATCTGCAAAGGGACATTCGGGAGCACATTCAGGACTATAGTGGAAAAGGAATTATTTTCAGATAAAAATCGGAGAGAAGCTTTCAGAGAAACTGCTTTGTGATGTGTGCATTCCACTCAGGAGTTATACCTCTTTTCTCAATAGGCAGTGATTGAACACTGTTCCTGTAAAACTGAAAAAGTGATATTTCGGAGCACATTGAAGACTATGGCAAAAAGTGAATTACCCTCAAATAAATTCCAGAAAGAAGTGTTCCAAGAAACTGCTCTCTGATATGGGCATTCATTTCACAGAGTTAAAGCTTACTGTACATTCACCACTTTGGAAACTCTGTCTTTGAGGAATCTACTAAGGGAAATTTAGTGGCGCCCAGAAGCTTGTGGTGTGAAAGGAAATATCTTCCGTTGAAAACTGGAGAGAAGCTTTACAAGCTTCTGCTTTGTAATGTGTGTATTCATCTCGTAGAGTTAAATCATTCTTTGGATTGGGAAGTTTGAAATCAACATTTCTGTGGAACCTGAGAAATGACATTTGGGAACACTCTTTGGAATATGCTTTAAAAGAAGTACACTCAGATAAAAAGCAGAAGGAAGCTTTCTGTGAAACTGTTCTGTGTCGTGTTAATTCCACTCGCACAGTTCAGCTTCTCTTTTCATTGTGCAGTATTGTAACACTGTGTTTACTGTTATCCGGGAGCGCTTTAAGGCTTATGGTTAAAACGGAATTATCTTCAGATAAAAACTGGAGAGATTTCCGAGGAGCTGCTTTGTGACGTGTGCATTCCACTCACAGTATTACACCTCTATTCTCATACAGCATCTGGGATACCATTTTGGAGGAAAAATTACCAAGGGATATTCAGGGGCATATTGACGAATATGGTGAAAATGGAAATAGCCTCAGACAAAAACTGGAAAGAAGATTTCTGTGAAACTGCTCTTTTAAATGTGTATTCTTCACACATAGATAAAGCTTTCTTTACATTACGCAGCTTGAAAACTCTGTCAAGGACGGATCCATGAAGGGACATTTGGGAGCACATTCAGGAGTACGGTGAACAAGGTAATATCTTCAGAGAAAAACTGCAAAGAAGCTTTCTGTTAATCTGATTTTTGCTATGTTTATTCATCTCACATAGATAAAGCTTTCTTTAAGTTATGCAGCTAGGAAACTCTGTCATGGACGGATCTGCGAAGGGACATTCGGGAGCAAATACAGGAATATGGTGAAAAAGGAAATAACATTGGATGAAAACTGGAAAGAAGCTTTCTATGAATCTGTTTTTTGCTATGTTTATTCACCTGACATTGATAAACCTTTCTTTACCTCATGCAGTTTGGTAACTCTGTCATGGACAGATCTGCGAAGGGACATTCAGGTGTTCATTCAGGCCTATGTTGAAAATGGAAATATCTTCAGATAAAAACTGGAGAGAAGCTTTCTGAGAAACTGCTTTCTGTCGTGTGCAATCCACTCAGGGAGTTATACCGCTTTTCTCATAAGGCAGTGTTTGAACACAGTTCTTGTAAAACTGAAAAAGTGATATTATGGAGTGCATTGAAGACTATGGCAAAAAGAGAACTCTCCTCAAATAAAACCCAGAAGGAAGCGTTACACGAAACAGCTCTCTGACGTGTGCATTCATGTCAGAGAGTTGAAGCTTACACTGTGTTGCCCAGTTTGGAAACTCTGTCTTTGAGGAATCTGCGAAGGGATATTAAGAGGCTCCCAGAGGCCTGTGGTGAGGAAGGAAATGTCTTATGTTGAAAATTGGAGAGAAGTTTTCTGAGCAGCTGCTTTGTGATGTGTGTATTATTCCCATAGAGTTAAATCATTCTTTGGATTGAAGTGTTTGAAATCCCTGTTTCTGTGGAATCTGAGAAAGGATACTTGGGAACACTCTTTAGAATATGCTGAAAAAGAAATACTCTCAGATAAAAAACAGAAGGAAGCTTTCTGTGAGACTGCTCTGTGTCGTGTGAATTCCACTACACAGTTCAGCTTCTATTCTCATTAAGCAGTATTCTAACACTGTCTTTCTTTAGTCTGTGAAGGGATATTCAGGAGTACTTTGAGGCTTATGGAGAAAACGGAAGTATCTTCAGATAGAAACTGGAGAGAAGCTTTCCGAGGAGCTGCTTTGCGACATGTGCACTTCACTCAAAGAGTTATACCTTTCTTCTCATAGAGCAGTGGGGAATCCCTTTGGAGAAAAAGCTACCATGGAACATTCAGGAGTTGCCACTGGTGAGCAAGAAAATATCTTCCATTGAAAACTGGAGAGAAGCTTTACAAGCTACTGCTTTGTGACATATGTGTTCATCTCATAGAGTTAAATCATTCTATGGATTGAGCAGTTTGAAATCACAGTTTCTATGGAATGTGAGTTAGGACAATTGGGAATGCTGCTTAGAATATGGAGAAAGAAGTAGCCTCAGATAAAAACCAGAAGGAAGATTTCTGTGAAACTGCTATGTATCATGTGAATTCCTCTCGCTCAGTTAAAGTTCTCTTTTCATTGACCAGTTCTCTGACACTGTGTATGCTTAGCGTTTGCAGGGATATTCGGAAGCACTTTGAAACTTAAAGTGAAAAAGGAAATATGTTCAAATAGAAACTGGAGAGAAGCTTTAAGAGGAACTGCTTCGTGACGTATGCATTCCACTCACAGTGTTATACTTCTCTTCTCATACAGCATTGGGGAAGCCCTTTTGGAGAAAAAGGTACCAAGGGATATTCGGAGGCATATTGATGAACATGGTGAAAAGGGAAATAGACTCAGACTAAAACTGGAACGAAGATTTCTGTGAAACTGCTCTGTGACATGTGTATTCTTCTCACATAGATAAAGCTTTCTTTACATTATGCAGCTTGGGAACTCTGCATGGACAGATCCGTGAAGGGATATTCGGGATCACATTCTGGCCTATGGTGAAAAACGAAATATCATCAGATAAAAACTGGAGAGAAGTTTTCTGAAAAACTGCTTGGTGATGTGTGCATTCCACTCAGGGATTTATACCTTTCTTCTCATTAAGCACTGTTTGAACAGTGATTCTGTAAAAGTAAAAAAGTGATGTTTGGAACACGTTGAAGACTATGGCAAAAAGTGAAATGTCGTCCAATGAAACCCAGAAAGAAGCATTCGAAGAAACTACTCTCTGACATGTCCATTCATTTCACAGAGTTAAAGCTTACTCTACATTTCCCAGTTTGGAAAGTCTATCTTTGAGGATTCTATGAAGGGATATTAAGTGGCAACAGGAAGTCTGTGGCAAGCAAGGAAATGTCTTCCATTGAAAATTGGAGAGAAGCTTTCTGAGCAACTCTTTTGTGATGTTTGTATTCATCTCATAGGGTTAAACCATTCTTTGGATTGAGCAGTTTGAAATCACACTTCCTGTGGAATTTGAGAAAGG
Organism: Papio anubis; assembly: GCF_008728515.1. Lineage (NCBI taxonomy): Eukaryota > Metazoa > Chordata > Mammalia > Primates > Cercopithecidae > Papio > Papio anubis. Next base: position 90,880 of record NW_022169748.1, on the reverse strand, counting down.
ACATTTGGGAACGCTCTCTACATTATCCAGAAAAAGAAATCACCTCAGATAGAAACCAGAAGGAAGCTTTCAGGGAAACTGCTCTGTGTCATGTGAATTCCACTTGCACAGTTAAGCTTCTGTTTTCAATGAGCAGTGTTCTAACACTGTTTTTGTTTAGTCTGCAAGAGGATATTCGGGAGTGCTTTGAGGCTTAAGTTGGAAAAGGAAATATCTTCAGATAGAAACTGGAGAGAAGCTTTCTGAGAAGCTGTTTGTGACGTATGCGTTCCACTCACAGAATTGTACCTTTCTTCTCATAGAGGATTTGGGAATCCCTTTTGGAGAAAAAGCTACCAAGGGATATTCAGGAGTATGTGGATGACTATGGTGAAAAAGAAATATCTTCAGATAGAAAATGGAAAGAAGATTTATGTGAAAGTACTTTGTGATAGGTATGTTTATTAATCTCACACAGATGAATCTTTCCTTATATTATGCAGTTTGGAAATTTCCTCATGGATGGATCCTTGAAGGGAGATTCAGGAGCACATTCAGGTCTAGGGAGAAAAAGGAGTTATCTGCACATATAAACTGGAGAGGGGCTCTCTTAGAAACTGCTTTGTGATGTGTGCATTCCACTCAGGGAGTTATACCACTTTTCTCCTAAGGCAGTGTTTGAACACTGCTCCTGTCAAACCGAAAATGTAATATTTCGGAGCGCATGGAAGACTACGGCGAAAAGTGAAATATCCTCAGATAAAACCCAGAAAGAAGCATTCCAAGAAACTACTCTCTGACATGACCATTCATTTCACAGAGTTAAAGCTTACTCTACATTACTCTACATTTCTACAGACAGTTTGGAAAGTCTGTCTTGAGGATTCTGCAAAGGGATATTAAGTGGCAACTGGAGGACTGTGGCGAACAATGAAATCTCTTCCATTGAAAATTGGAGAGAAGCTTTCTGAGCAACTCTTTTGTGATGTTTGTATTCATCTCATAGAGTTAAATCATTCTTTGGATTGAGTAGTTTGAAATCACTGTTTCTGTGGAATCTGAGAGTGGACATTTGGGAATGCTCTTTAGAATATCCTGAAAAACGAATAACCTCAGATAGAAACCAGAAGGAAGCTTTCTGTGAAACTGCTGTGTGTGGCGTGATTTCCACTCGCACAGTTAAGCTTCTCTTTTCATTCAGCAGTATTCTAACACTCTTTATGTTTAGTCTGCAAAGGGATATACGGGAACATTTCGAGGCTTAGGGTGAAAAAGGAAATACGTTCAGATAGAAACTGGAGAGAAGCTTTCTGAGGAGCTGTTTTGTGACATGTGCATTCCACTCATAGAATAATACCTTACTTCTCATAGAGGATTGGGGAGTCCCTTTTGGAGAAAAAGCTACCAAGGGACATTCGGGAGTATCGGGACCGCTATGGTGAAAAAGGAAATATCCTCAGACTAAAACTGGAAAGATTTCTGTGAAAGTGCTTTGTGATAGATACATTTATTCATCTCACGTAGATAAAACTTTCCTTATAATATGCAGTTTGGAAACTGCGTCATGGATGGATCTGCGAAGGAGCGTTCAGGAGCATATTCAGGCCTACGGTGAAAAAGGAGATATCTTCAGATAAAAAATGGAGAGAAGCTTTCTGAGAAACTGCTTTATAATGTGTGCATTACACGCAGGGATTTATACCTCTTTTCTCATAAGGCAGTGTTTGAACACTGTTCCTGTAAAACTGAAAATGTAATATTTCTGAGCACATGGAAGTTTATGATGAAAAGTGAATTTCCCTGGAATAAAACCCAAAAGAAGTGTCCCCACTACCAGGGGACATTCGGGAGTATATGGACTGCTATGGTGAAAAAGGAAATATCCTCAGACAAAAACTGGAAAGAAGCTTTCTGTGAAACTGCTTTGTGATAGATATGTTTATTCATCTCACATAGATAAAATTTTCCTTCTATTACGCAGTTTTGAAACGCCGACGTGGACAGATTTGTGAAGGGACACTTGGGAGCACATTCAGGCAAATGGTGAAAAAGGAAATATCTTCAAATAAAAACTGGAGAGAAGCTTTCTGAGAATCTGCTTTGGGAGGTGTGCATTCAACTCATCGAGATTTGCCGCTTCACTCATAAGGCAGTGTTTGAACACTGCTCCTGTGAAACCAAAAAATTGATATTTCAAAGAGCATTGGAGATTATGGCGAAAAGTGAAATATCCTCAAAAACCCAGAAAGAAGCCTTCCAAGAAACTGCTCTCTGACATGTGCATTCATTTCACACAGTTAAAGTTACACTACGTTGCCCAGATTGGAAAGACTGTCTTTGAGGAATCTGTGAATGGATATTAAGTGGCACCCAGAGGCTTGTGGTGGGCAAGATATCATCTTCTGATGAAAACTGGAGAGAAGCTTTCTGAGCAACTGCCTTGTGATGTGTACATTCATCTCATAGAGTTAAACCATTCCTTGGATTGAGCAGTTTGAAATGACTGTTTCTGTGGTATCTCAGGAAGGACATTTGGCTTCGTTCTTTGGAATATAGAGAAAGAAATATCCTCAGATGAAAACCAGAAGGAAACTTTCTGTGAAACTCCTATGCGTCGTGTGAATTCCTCTCACTCAGTTAAGGTTTTCTTTTCATGGAACACTTTTCTGGAACTTTTTATGTTTAACGTGTGAGGGGATATTCGGGAATGCTTTGAGACTTACGGTGAAAAAGGTAATATGTTCAGACCGAAACTGGAGAGAAGCTTTCCGAGGAACTGCTTTGTGACCTGTGCATTTCACTCACAGTGTTATACCTCTCTTTTCATAAAGGATTGGGGAATGTCTTTTGGAGAAAAAGATACCAAGGGACATTTGGGTGTATATGGATGGCTATGGTGAAAAAGGAAATATCCTCAGAGAAAAACTGGAAAGAAGCTTTGAAAATGTAAATGTCTCAGATAAAAACTGGAGAGAAGCTTTGTGAGAAACTGCTTTGTTGTGTGTGCATTCCACTCAGGGAGTTATACCTCTTTTCTCATAATGCAGTGTTTGAACACCTTTCCTGTGATACTGAAAAAGTGATATTTCGGAGTGCATAGGAGGTTATGCTGAAAATTGAACTATCCTCAAATAAAATCCAGAAAGATGCATTCCAAGAAACAGCTCTCTGATGTGCATATTCATTTCACAGAATTAAAGCTTACTCTACATTGCCCAGTTTGGAAAGTCTGTCTTTGAGGAATCTGTGAAGAGATATTAAGTGGTGCCCAGGGACCTGTGGTGAGCAAGAAAATTTCTTCTGTTGAAAACTGGAGAGAAGCTTTCTGAGCAACTGCTTTGTGATGTGTGGGTTCATCTCATAGAGTTAAATCATTCTTTGCTTTGAGCAGTTGGAATTCATTGTTTCTGTGGAGCCAGAGAAAGGACATTTGGGAACGGTCTTTAGAATATGCTGAAAAGGAAATACCCTCAGATAAAAACCACAAGGAAGCTTTCTGTGAAACTGCTCTCGGTCATGTGATTTCCACTCACACAGTTAAGCTTCTCTTTTCATTGGGCAGTATTCTAACACTGTGTTTAGTCTGCGAAGGGATACTCGGGAGCTCTTTGAGGCTTATGGTGAAAGTGGAAATATCTTCAGATAAACACTAGAGAGAAGCTTTCTGAGGAGCTGCTTTGTGAAGTGTGCATTCCAGTCACAGAGTTCTCCCTTTTTTCTCATAGAGGATTGGGAAATCCCTTTTAGAGAAAAAGCTACCAAGGAACATTCAGGAGTATATAGATGGCTACTGTGAAAAAGGAATTCCCCTCCGACAAAAACAGGAAAGAATCTTTATGGGAAACTGCTTTGTGATAGATATGTTTATTCATCTCACATAGATAAAACTTTCTTTATATTACACAGTTTGGAAACTCTGACAAGGACAGATCTGCAAAGGGACATTCAGGAGTACCTTCAGGCCTATGGTGAAAACAGAAATCTCTTTATATAAAAATTGGAGAGAAGTTTTCTCAGAAACTGCTTTGTGATGTGTGCATTCCACTCAGGGAGATATACCTCTTTTCTCATTAGCCAGTGTTTCAACACAGTTCCTGTAAAACCGAAAACGTGATATTTCATAGCACATTGAAGACTATGACGAAAAGAGAACACTCCTCAAATAAAACCGAGAAAGAAGTGTTCCAAGAAACTGCTCTATTATATGTACATTTATTTCACAGAATTAAAGCTTACTCTACATTGCCCAGTTAGGAAACGTTGTCTTTGAGGAATCTGCGAAGGGATATTAAGTGGCTCCCAGAGGTCTGTGGTGAGCAAGGAAATGTCTTCCATTGAAAACTGGAGAGAAGATTTCTGAACAACTGCTTTGTGATGTGTGTATTCATCTCATAGAGATAAACCATTCTTTGGATTGGGTAATTTGAAATCACTGTTTCTGTGAAATCTGAGGAAGGACATTTGGGAACACTCTTTACAATATGGAAAATTGAATATCCTCAGATAAAAAGAAGAAGGACGCTTTCTGTGAAACTGCTGTGTGTCCTGTGTATTCCTCTCTCTCAGTTAAGCTTCCCTTGCATTGACCAGTTTTCATACTGTTTATGTTTATGGTGGAATGTGATATTCGGGAGTGCTTTCAGGCTTGCAGTGAAAAAGGAAATATCTTCAGATAGAAAATGGAGAGAAGCTTTACGACGAACTGCTTTGTGATGTGTGAATTCCACTCAGAGTTTCATACCTTCTCTTCTCACACAACATCGGAACACATTTTGGATAAAACGGTACCAAGGAATATTCGGGAGCATATTGACACCTATGGTGAAAAAGGAAATAACCTCAGATAAAAACTGGAAAGAAGCTTTCTGTGAAACTATTTGTGATATGTGTATTCATCTCAAATAGATAAAGCTTTCTTTACATTATGCAGCTTGGAAACTCTGTCATGGATGGATCTGTGAAGGGACACTCGGGAGCACAATCAGGACTGTGCTGAAAAAGGTAATATCTTCAGATAAAAACTGGAAAAAAGTTTCTGTGAATCTGCTTTCTTCTACATTTATTCATCTCACATAGATAAAGCTTTCTTTACATCACGCAGCATGGAAATTCCGTTATGGATGGATCCAAGAAGGGACATTCGGGAGCACATTCATGCCTATGGTGAAAAAGGAAATAACTTCTGAGAAACTGCTTTGTGGTGTGTGCATTTCACTCAGCGAGTTTTAGCTCTATTCTCATACGGCAGTGTTTGAACACTGTTCATGTAAAATCGAAATGAGATACATTGGAGTGCATTGAAGACTATGGCGAAAAGTGAAATATCTTCAAATAAAATCCAGAAAGAAGTGTTCCAAGAAACTGTTCTCCGATATTTGCATTCATTTCACAGAGTTAAAGCTTACTCTATGCTGCCCAGTTTGGAAACTTGTCTTTGCGGAATCTGTGAAGGGATATTAAGTGGCGCCTGGAGGCTTGTGGTGAGCAAGGAAACGTCTTCCGATGAAAACTGGAGAGAATCTTTCTGAGCAACTGCTTTTTGATGTAAGTGTTCATCTCATAGAGTTAAACCATTTTTGAATGAGCAGTTTGAAGTCACTGTTTTTGTGGAATCTGAGGAAGGACATTTGGGAGAGCTCCTTAGAATATGGAGAAAGAAATATCCTCTGGTAAATTCCAGAAGGAAGCTTTCTGTGAAACTGCTCTGTGTCACCTTAATTCCTCTCGCTCAGTTAAGCCTCTCTTTTCCTTGAGCAGTTTTCTAACCCTCTTTATGTTTAGCACAGCTAGAAACCAGAAGGAAGCTCTCTGTGAAACTGCTCTCTTTCATGTGAAGTTCACTCGCACAGTTAAGCTTCTGTATTCTTTAAGCAGTATTCTAACACTATTTTAGGTTAGTCAGCTAAAGGATACTCGGGAGTGCTTTGATACACGGTGAAAATGGAAATATCATCAGATATATAGTGGAGAGAAGACTTCTGAGGAGCTGCTTTGTGCCATGTGCATTCCACTCACAGAGTTATACCTTTTTCCCCTCAAGGATTGCGGAATCCCCTTTGGAGAAAAAGCTAATAAGGGACATTCAGGAGTATATGGACTGCTATGGTGAAAAAGGAAATATCCTCAGACAAAAGCTGGAAAGAATCTTTTGGAGAAAGTGCTTTGTGAGAGATATGTCTATTTATTTCATGTAGGTAAAACTTTCTTTTTATTGTGCACTTTTGAAACTGCATCATGGACGGATTCTCCAATGGGCATTCGGGAGCACATTCAGACCTGTGGGGAAAAAGGAGATATCTTCAGATAAAAACTGGAGAGAAGCTTTCTGAGAAACTGCTTTGTGGTGTGTGCATTCCACTCAGGGAGTTATACCTCTTTTCTCATAAGGCAGTTTTTGAACACTGTTCCTGTGAAATTGAAAAAGCGATATTTTGCAGCACATTGAAGACTACGGAGAAATGTAAAATATCCTGACATAAAACCCAGAAAGAAGCATTCCAAGAAACTGTTCTCTGACGTGTGCATTCATTTCAGAGAGTTAAACCTTACACTACATTGCCCAGTTTGGAAACTCTGTCTTTGAAGAATCTTTGAAGGGATATAAAGTGACGCAAGGAGGTTTGTATTGAGAAAGGAAACGTCTTCCATTCAAAACTGAAGAGAAGCTTTTGGAGCAACTGCTTTGTGATGTGTGTATTCATCTCAGAGACTGAAATCATTCTTTAGATTGAGCAGCTTGAAATCATTGCTTCTGTGGAACCTGAGAAAGGACATTTGGGAATGCTCTTAAGAATTTGCTGAAAAACAAATACCATCTGATAAAAACCAGAAGGAATCTTTCTGTGAAACTGCTCTAGGTCACGTGAATTCCACTTCACACAGTTAAGCTTCTGTTTTCATTGAGCGGTATTGTCACACTGTTTTAGGTTAGTCAGCTAAGGGATACTCGGGAGCACTTTGAGGCTTAAGGTGAAAACGGAAATATCTTCAGATAGATACTGGAGAGAAGATCTCAGAGGAGCTGCTTTGTGTCATGTGCATTCCACTCACAGAGTTATACTTTTCTTCTCATAGAGGATTGGGGAATCCCGTCTGGAGTAAAAGCTACCAGGGGACATTTGGGTGTATATGGAGGGCTATGGTGAAAAAGGTCATATCCTCAGACAAAAGCTGGAAAGAAGCTTTCTGTGAAACTGCTTTGTGATAAATTAGTCTATTCATCTCACATAGATAAAACTTTCTTTCTATTACTCAGTTCGAAACTGCGTCATAAACGGATTCACAAAGGGACATTCGGGAGCACATTCAGGACTGTGGGGAAATAGGAGAAATCTTCAGATAAAAACAGAAGAGAAGCTTTCTGTGAAACTGCTTTGAGATGTGTGAATTCCACTCAGGGAGTTATACCTCTTTTCTCATAAGACAGTGTTTGAACACTGTTCCTGTAAAACTGAAAAAGTGATATTTTGCAACACATTGAAAACTGGCAAAAAGTGATATATCCTGAAATAAAATCCAGAAAAATCTTTCCAAGAAGCAGCTCTCTGACGTGTGCATTCAGAGAACTAAAGCTTACACTACTTTGCAAAGTTTGGAGACTCTGTCTTTGAGGAATCTGGGAAGGGATATTACGTGGCGCCCAAGGGCTTGTGGTGAGAAAGGAAACGTCTCCCGATGAAAACTGAAGAGAAGCTTTTGGGGCAGCTGCTTTGTGAAGTGTGTATTCACCTCATAGAGTTAAATCATTCTTTTTAATTGAACAGTTTGAAATCACTGTTTCTGTGGAACCTGAGAAAGGATATTTCAGAATGCTATTAAGAATTTACTGAAAAAGAAATACCTTCCAATAAAAACCAGAAGGAATCTTTCTGTGAAACTGCTCTAGGTCACCTGAATTCCACTCGCACAGTTAAGCTTCTGTTTTCATCGAGCAGTATTCTAACACTGTTTTAGGTTAGTCAGCTAAGGGATACTCGGGAGCGCTTTGAGGCCTATGGTGAAAATGGAAATATATTCAGATAGACACTGGAGAAAAGATTTTGGAGGAGCTGCATTGTGACATGTGCATTCCATTCACAGAGTTATACTTTTCTTCTCACCGAGGATTGGGAATCCCATTTGGAGAAAAAGTTACCAGGTGACATTCGCGAGTACATGGATGGCTACGGTGCAAAAGGAAATATTGTCAGACAATAACTGGAAAGAAGATTTTTTGTGAAACTGCTTTGGAATAAAAATGTCTATTCATCTCACATAGATAAAATTCTCTTTGTGAGATAAAATTTTCTTTCTATTATGCAGTCTTGAAACTGCGTCATAGAAGGATTCACGAAGGGACATTCAGGAGAGAAGCTTTCTGAGCAACTGCTTTGTAATGTGTGTATTCTTCTCACAGAGTTAAATCATTCTTTGGATTAGCAGTTTGAAATCACTGTTTCTGTGGAACCTGAGAAAGGACATTTGGGAACACTCTTAAGAATATCCTGAAATGGAAATCGCCTCTGATAAAAACTAGAAGAAAACTTTTTGTGAAACTGCTGTAGGTCACGTGATGTCCACTTGCACAGCTAAGCTTCTGTTTTCTTAGAGAAGTATTCTAACACTGTTTTACGTTAGTTAGCTAAGGGACACTCGGGAGCAGTTTGAGGCTTACGGTGAAAATGGAAATATCTTCAGATAGGTACTGTAGAGAAGATTTCCGAGGATCTGCTTTGTGAAGTGTGCCTTCCACTCACAGAGTTTTAATTTTCTTCTCATAGAGGATTGGGGAATCCCATTTTGGAGAAAAAGCTACCAGGGGACATTCATCACTATATGGACGGCTATGGTGAAGAAGGAAATATCCCCATACAAAAACTGGAAAGAAGCTTTCTGTGAAACTTCTTTGTGTTTAATATGTCTATTCATCTCCCATAGTTAATATTTACTTTCTATTACTCAGTTTTGTAACACCGTAATGGACGGACTCACGAAGGGACTTTCGGGAGCATATTCAGGCTTGTGGGAAAAGAGGAGATATCTTCAGATAAAAACTGGAGAGAAGCTTTCTGAGAAACTGCTTTGTGATGTGTGCATTCCACTCAGGGACTTATACCTCTTTTCTAATAAGGCAGTGTTTGAACACTGCTTCTGTAAAACTGAAAAAGTGATATTTTGCAGCCCATTGAAGACTATGATGAAAAGTGAAATATCCAGAAATAAACCCAGAAAGAAGCATTTCAAGAAACTGCCCTCTGATGTGTGCATTCATTTCAGAGATTTAAAGCTTACACTACGTTGCCCAGTTTGGAAACTCTGTCTTTGAGGAATCTGTGAACTGATATTAAGTGGCGCCTGGAGGCTTGTGGTGAGAAAGGAAACATCTTCCGAAGAAAACTGGAGAAAAACTTTCGGAGCAACTGCTTCATGATGTGTGTATTCATCTCATTGAGTTAAATCATTCTTGATATTGAGCAGTTTGAAATCAGTGTTTCTGCGGATCATGAGAAACGACCTTTGGGAACGCTCTTAAGAATGTGCTGAAAAAAACATATGCTCTGATAAAAACCAGAAGGAAACTTTCTGTGAAACTGTTCTAGTTACGTGAATTCCCCTCACACAGTTAAAATTCTATTTTCATCGGGCAGTATTCTAACACTGTTTTAGGTTAGTCAGCTAAGGAATACTTGGGAGCGCTTTGAGGCTTGCAGTGAAAAAGGATATATCCTCAGATAGATACTGGGGCGAAGATCTCTGAGGAGCTGCTTTGTGACGTGTGCATTCCACTCAGAGGGTTATGCTTTCCTTCTCAAAGATGATTGGATAACCTGGTTGGAGAAAAAGCTACCAGGGGGCATTCGGGAGTATACGGATGGCTATGGTGAAAAAGGAAATCTCCTCAGACAAAAACTGGAAACAAGCTTTCTGTGAAACTTCTTTGTGATAGATATGTCTATTCATCTCATGTAGATAAAACTTTCTTTCTATTATGCAATTTTGAAACTGCGTCATGGACAGATTCGTGAAGGGACATTTGGGAGCACATTCAGGCCTGTGGGGAAATAGAAGATACCTTCAAATAAAAACTGGAGAGAAGCTTTCTGAGACACTGCTTTGTGATGTGTGCATTCCACTCAGGAAGTTATACCTTTTTTCTCATAAGGCAGTGTTTGAACACTGTTCCTGTAACTGAAAATGTGATATTTTGCAGTGCATTGAAGACTAAGGCAAAAAGTGAAATATCCTGAAATAAAACCCAGAAAGAAGCATTCCAAGAAACTGCTCTCTGACGTGTCCATTCACTTCAGAGCGTTAAAGCTTACACTACGTTGCCCAGTTTGGAAACTCTGTCTTTTAGAAATCTGTGAAGGGATATTGAGTGATGCACGAAGGCTTGTGGTGAGAAAGGAGATGTCTTTCAATGAAAACTGGAGAGAAGCTTTTGCAGCAACTGTTTAGTGATGTGTGTATTCATCTCATAGACTAGCAACTGCTTAGTGATGTGTGTATTCATCTCAGAGAGATGAATCATTCTTTGGATTGAGCAGTTTGAAATCACTATTTCTGTGAAACCTGAGAAAGGACATTTGGGAATGCTCTAATGAATATGCTGAAAAAGAAATCCCCTCCGATAAAAACCAGAAGGAAACTTTCTGTGTAACTGCTCTAGGTAACGTGATTTCCAATTGCACAGTTAAGCTTCTGTTTTCATTGAGCAGTATTTTAACACTGTTTTAGGTTACTCAGCTAAGGGATACTCAGGAGTGCTTTCAGGCATCTGTGCAAACGGAAATATGTTCAGATCGATCCTGGAGAGAAGATTTCCGAGAAGCTGCTTTGTGACGTGTGCATTTCACTCACAGAGTTGTACTATTATTCTCATAGAGGATTGGGAAATCCTATTTGGAGAAAAATCTACTGGGGTACATGCATGAGTATATGGACAGCTATGGTGAAAAAGGAAATATCCTCAGATAAATAGTGGAAAGAAGCTTTCTGTGAACCTGGTTTGTGACAGATATGTCTATTCAATTCACATAGATAAAACTTTTTTTCTATTACGCAGTTTTGAAACTTCATCATGGATGGATTCGTGAAAGGACATTTGTGAGCACATTCAGGCCTGTGCGAAATAGGAGGTATCTTCAGATAAGAATTGGAGAGAAGCTTTCTGAGCAACTACTTTGTGGTGTGTGTATTCCACTCAGAGAGTTATACCTCTTTTCTCATAAGGCAGTGTTTGAACACTGTGCCTGTAAAACTGAAAAAGTGATATTTTGCAGTGCATTGAAGACTATGGCCAAAAGTAAATTATGCAGAAATAAAACGCAGAAAGAAGCATTCCAGGAAACTGTTCTCTGACTTGTGCATTCATTTCAGAGAGTTAAAGCTTACATAAGTTACAGAGTTTGGAAACTCTGTCCTTGAGGAATCTGTGAAGGGATATTTAGCGAAGCCTGGAGGCTTGTGGTGAGAAAGGTAACATCTTCCGATGAAAACTGGACAGAAGGTTTTGGAGCAACTGCTTTGTGATGTGTCTATTCATCGTATAGTGTTAAATCGTTCTTTGGATTGAGCAGTTTGAAATCACTGTTTCTTTGGAACCTGAGAAAGGATATTTGGGAACGCACTTAAGAATATGCTGAAAAGGAAATACCCTCTGATAAAAACCAGAAGGAAACTTTCTGTGAAACTACTCTAGATCATGTGAAGACTACTCACACAGTTAAGCTTCTGTTTTTATTGATCAGTATTCTAACACTCTTCTAGGTTAGTCAGCTAAGGGATACCAGGGAGCACTTTAAGCCTTATGGTGAAACCGGAAATATCATGAGATAGATACTGGAGAGAAGTTTTCAAGGAGCTGCTTTCTGACGTGTGTGTTCCACTCACAGAGTTTTACTTTCCCTCTCAGAGAGGATTACAGAATCCCATTTGAAGAAAAAGCTACCACGGGGCATTTGGGAGTATATGGACGGCTATGATAAAAAGGAAATATCTTCAGACAAAAACTGGAATGAAGCTTTCTGTGAAACTGCTTTGTGATAGGTATGTACATTCATCTCTCATAGATAAAACTTTCTTTCTATTATGCAGTTTTGAAACTGCGTCATGGACGGATTTGTGAAGGGACATTCGGGAGCACATTCAGCCTCTGGGGAAATAGGAGATATCTTCAGATAAATACTGGAGAGAAGCTTTCTGAGAAATTGCTTTCTGATGTGTGCATTTCACTAAGGGCGTTATACCTCTTTTCCAATAAGGCAGTGTTTGAACACTGTTCCTGTAAAACTGAAAAGGTGATATTTTACAGTGCTTTGAAAACTATGGCGAAAAGTGAAAATCTGGAAACAAAATCCAGAGAGAAACATTGCTCAAAACTGCTCTCTGACGTGTGCATTCATTTCAGAGAGCTAAAGCTTACACTACGTTGCCCAGTTTGGAAACTTGGTCTTTGAGGAATCTGTGAAGGGATATAAAGTGGTGCACAGAGATATGTGGTGAGAAAGGAAACGTCTTCCTTTGAAAACTGAAGAGAAGCTTCCGGAGCAACTGCTTTGTGATGTGTGTATTCATCTCATAGAGTTAAATCATTCTCTGGATTGAGCTCTTTGAAAACACTGTTTCTGTAGAACCTGAGAAAGGACATTTGGGAACGCTCTTAAGAATATGCTGAAAAAGAAATACCCTCTGATAACAACCAGAAGGAAACTTTCTGTGAAACTGCTCTAGGTCTCGTGAATTCCACTCTCATAGTTAAGATTCTGTTTTCATTGAGCAGTATTCGAACACTGTTTTATGTAAGTCAACTATGGGATACTCAGAGGTGCTTTCAGGCATACGGTGAAAACAGAAATATCTTCAGATAAATACTAGAGAGAAGATTTCTGAGGAGCTACTTTGTGACATGTGCATTTAACTCACAGACTTATACTTTTCTTCTCATAGACGATTGGGAATCAGTTTTGGAGAAAAAGCTACCAGAGGGCATTCAGGTGTATATGGACGGCTATGGTGGAAAAGGAAGTACCTCATACAAAAACTGGAAAGAAGCTTTCTGTGAAACTGTTTAGTGATAGATATGTCTATTCATCTCACATAGATAAAACTTTCTTTCTGTTATGCAGTTTTGAGATTGTGACGTGAACGGATTCGCGAAGGGACATGCGGGAGCACGTTCAGGCCTTTGGGGAAATAGGAAATATCTTCAGTTAATAACTGGACAGAAGCTTTCTGAGAAACTGCTTTGTGATGTGTGCATTCCACTCAGGGGCTTATACCTCTTTCTCATAAGGCAGTGTTTGAACATTGTTCCTGTAAAACTGAAAAAGTGATATTTTGCAGCGCATTGAAGAAATATCCTGAAATAAAACCCAGAAAGAGACATTCAAAGAAACTGCTCTCTGACGTGTGCATTCATTTCAGAGAGTTAAAGCTAATGCTACGTTGCCCAGTTTGCTAACTCTGTCTTTGAGGAATCTGTGAACTGATATTAAGTGGCGCCCAGAATCTTGTGGTGAAAAAGGAAACGTCTTTTGATGAAAACTGGAGAGAGGTTTTATGAGCAACGGCTTTGGGATGTGTGTATTCATCTCATAGAGTTAAATAATTCTTTAATTTGAGCAGTTTGAAATCACTGTTTCTTTGGAACCTGAGAAAGTACAGTTGGGAACACTTTAAGAATATGCAGAAAAAGAAATACACTGTGATAAAAACCAGAAGGAAACTTTCTGTGAAACTGCTTTAGGTCACGTGAAGTACACTCACACAGTTAATCTTCTGTGTTCATTGAGCTGTATTCTAACACTGTTTTTGGTTAGTCAGCTAAGGGATATTCGCGTTCGCTTTGAGGCTTACGGTGAAAACAGAAATATCTTCAGATGGATACTGGAGAAAAGATTTCCGAGGAGCTGCTTTGTGACGTGTGTATTCCACACACAGAGTTATACTATTCTTCTCATAAAATATTGGGGTATCCCGTTTGGACAAAAAGCTACCAGGGGACATTCAGGAGTATATGGACTGCTGTGGTGAAAAAGGAAACATCCTCAGATAAAAACTGGAAAGAAGCTTTCTGTGAAACTGCTTTGAGATAGATATGTCTATTCATCTCACGTAGATAAAACTTTCTTTCTATTACACAGTTTTGAAACTGCATCATCGATGGAATCACGAAGGGACTTTTGGGAGCACATTCAGGCCTGTGGGCAAATAGGACATATCTTAGATAGAAACTGGAGAGAAGCTTTCAGAGAAACTGCTTTGTGATGTGTGCATTCCACTCAGAGAGGTATGCCTCTTTTTTCGTAAGGCAGTGTTTGAACACTGTTCCCGTAAAATTGAAAAAGTGATACTTTGCAGTGCAATGAAGACTATGGTGAAATGTGAAACATCCTGAAATAAAACCCAGAAAGAAGGATTCCAAGAAACTGCTCTCTGACGTGTGCATTTGTATCAGAGAGTTAAAGCTTACACTACGTTGCCCAGGTTGGAAACTCTGTCTTTGAGGAATCTGTGAAGGGGTACTAATTGGCACCCAGAGGCTTGTGGTGAGAAAGGAAACGTCTTCCAATGAAAACTGGAGAGAAGGATTCTGAGCAACAGCTTTGTGATGTGTGTATTCATTTCATAGAGTTAAATCATCCTTTGGATTGAGCAGTTTGAAATCACTGTTTCTGTGGAACCTGAGAAAGGTCATTTGGGAATGCTCTTAAGAATATGCAGAAAAAGAAATAACCTCCGATAAAAACCAGAAGGAAGCTTTCTGTGAAACTGCTCTAGTTACATGACTTCCAATCTCAATGTTAAGCTTCTGTTTTCATTGAGCAATATTCTATCAGTATTTTAATTTAGTCAGCTAAGGGATACTCAGGAGGGCTTTGAGGTTTTGGTGAAAATGGAAATATCTTCAGATAGATACTGGAGAGAAGATTTCCGAGGAATTGCTTTCTCACGGGTGCATTCCACTCACAGAGTTTTACTTTTCTTCTCATAGAGGATTGGGGAATCCCGTTTGGAGAAAAAGCTACCGGGGACATTTGGTAGTATATGGACGGCTATGGTGAAAAAGAAAGTATCCTCAGACAAAAAGTGGAAAGAAGCTTTCTGTGACACTGCTTTGTGATTGATATGTCTATTCATCTCACATAGATAAATCTTCCTTTCTATTATGCAATGTTGAAATTGCATCATGGATGGATTCACGGAGGGTGATTCGTGAGCACATTCAGGCCTGTGGGTAAATAGGAAATAAATTCAGATAAAAACGGGAGAGAAGCTTTCTGAGAAACTACTTTGTGAATATGTGTATTCCACTCAGAGTGTTATGCCTCTTTTCTCATAAGGCAGTGTTTGAACACTGTTTCTGTAAAACTGAAAAAGTGATATTTTGCAACGCATTGAAGTCTATGGCAAAAAATGAAATATCCTGAAATAAAACCCAGAAAGAAGCCTTCAAAGAAACTGCTCTCTGATGTGTGCATTCATTTCTGAGAGTTACAGCTTTCACTACGTTGCTCAATTTGTAAACTCTGTCTTTGAGGAATCTTGCAAAGTATATTAAGTGGCACCCGGAGGCTTGTGGTGAGAAAGTAAATGTTCCGATGAAAACTGGAAAGAAGCTTTTGGAGCAACTGCTTTGTGATGTGTGTATTCATCTCATAGAGTTAAATCATTCTTTTATTGAGCTGTTTGAAATCACTGTTTCTGTGTAACCTGAGAAAGGACATTTGGGAACACTCTTAAGAATATGCTGAAAAAGAAATACTCTCTGATATAAAACAGAAGAAAACTTTCTGTGAATCTACTCTAGGTCACATGAAGTCCACTCACACAGTTAACCTTCTGTTTTCATTGAGTAGTATTCTAACACTGTTTTAGGTTAGTCAGCCATGGGATACTCAGGAGTGCTCTGATTCTTATAGTGAAAATGGAAATATCTTCAGATAGATACTGGAGAGAAGATATCCGAGGAGCTGCTTTGTGACGTGTTCATTCCACTCACAGAGTTATACTTTTCCTCTCATGGAGGATTGGGGAATCTCTTTTGGAGAAAAAGCTACCAGGGGACATTCGGGGGTATATGGACGACTATGGAGAAATAGAAAATACCCTCAGACAAAAGCTGAAAAGAAGCTTTATGTGAAACTGCTTTTTGATACGTATGTCTATTCATCTCACAAAGATAAAACTCTCTTTCTATTATGCTGTTTTGAAACTGCTTCATGGAATGATTCATTAAGGGACATACGGGAGTACATTCAGGCATGTGGGGAAATAGGAGATATCTTTCGACAAAAACTGGAGAGGAGTTTTCTGAGAAACTGCTTGGTGATGTGTGCATTCCACTCAAGAAGTTATAATTCTTTTCTCATAAGGCAGGTTTGAACACCTTTCCTGTAAAGCTGAAAAAGTGATATTTTGCCGCGCAATGAAGACTATGGTGAAAAGTGAAAATCTGGAAATAAAATCTAGAAAGAAGCATTGCAAGAAACTGCTCTCTGACCTGTACATTCATTTCAGAGAGTTAAAGCTTACACTACATTGCCTAGTTTAGAAACTCTGTCTTTGAGGAATACGTGAAGGGATATTCAGTGGCGCCTAGAGGCTGGTGGTGAGAAAGGAAACGTCTTCCAATGAAAACTGGAGAGAAGTTTTGGAGCTACTGCTTTGTGATGTTTGTATTCATTTCATAGAGTTAAATCATTCTTTGGATTGAGCAGTTTGAAATCACTGTTTCTGTGGAACCTGAGAAAGGCCATTTGGGAACGTTCTTAAGAATATGCTGAAAAAGAAATACCCTCTGATAAAAAACAGAAGGAAATTTCTGTGAAACTGCTCAAGGTCACGTGAAGTCCACGCACAGAGTTAAGCCTCTGTTTTCATGGAGTAGTATTCTAAGTGTTTTAGGTTAATAAGCTATGGAATACTCGAGAGCGCTTTAAGGCTTACGGTGAAACCGGAAATACATTCAGATAGATACTGCAGAGAAGATTTCCGAGGAGCTGCTTTGTGACGTGTGCATTCCACTCACAGAGTTATACTTATATTCTCATAGAGTATTGGGGAATCCCATTTGGAGTAGATGCTACCTGGAGACATTCGGGAGTATATGCATGACTATGGACAAAAAGGGAATATCTACAGACAAAAACTGGAAAGAAGCTTTCTGTGAAACTGCTTTGTGATAGATATGTCTATTTATCTCACATAGATAAAACTTTCTTTCTATTAAGCAGTTTTGAAACTGTGTCACAGTCGGAATCACGAACAGACATTGGGAAGCACATTCAGGAATGTGGGGTAATAGGAGATTTCTTCAGATAAAAACTGGAGAGAAACTTTCTGAGCAACTGGTTTGTGATGTGTGCATTCCACTCAGGGAGGTATTAATCTTTTCTCATAAGGCTGGTTTTAACACTGTTCCTGTAAAACCGAAAAAGTGATAATTTGCAGCACATTGAAGACTATGGCAAAAATCGAAATATCTGAAATAAAAGCCAGAAAAAAGCGTTCCAAGAAACTGCTTTCTGACGTGTGCATTCGTTTCAGAGAGTTAAAGTTTACACTACGTTGCCCAGTTTGGAAATTCTGTCTTTGAGGAAACTGTGAATTGATATTAACTGGCGCCTGGAGGCTTATTGTGAAAAAGGAAACGTCTTCCAATGAAAACTGGAGAGAAGATTTTGGAGCAACGGCTTTGTGATGTGTGTATTCATTTCATAGAGTTAAATCATTCTTTGGATTGAGCACTTTGACATCACTGTTTCTGAGGAACCTGAGAAAGGACATTTGGGAACGCTCTTAAGAATACGCTGAAAAAGAAATACCCTCCGATAAAAACCAGAAGGAAACTCTCTGAGAAATTGCTGTAGGTCACGTGAAGTCCACTGACACAGTTAAGCTTCTCTGTACATTGAGCAGTATTCTAACACTGTTTTAGGCTAGTCAGCTAAGAGATAATAGGGAATGCATTGAGGCTTACGGTGAAAATGGAAATATCATCAGATACATACTGGAGAGAAGAATTCTGTGGAGCTGTTTTGTGATTTGTGCATTCCACTCACAGAGTTATACTTTTTTTCTCTTAGAGGATTGGGGAATTCCGTGTAGGAGGAAATGCTACCAGGGCACATTCAAGAGTATATGGACGGCTATGGTGAAAAAGGAAATATCCTCAGACCAAAAGTGGAAAGAAGCTTTCTGTGACACTACTTTGTGATAGATATGTCTATTCATCTCATATACATAAAACTTTCTTTCTATTATGCAATTTTGAAACTGCATCATGGACATGTTTGTGAAGGGACATTCGGGAGCCTATTCAAGCCTGTAGGGAAAAGGAGGTACCTTCAGAGAAAAACTGGAGAGAAGCTTTCTCAGACACTGCTTTGTGATGTGTGCATTCCACTGAGGAATTTACACCTCTTTTCTTGTAAGACAATGTTTGAACACAGTTCCTGTAAAACTGAAAAGTGATATTTTGCTGCGCATTGAAGACTGTGGTGAAAAATGAAATATCCTGAAATAAATCCCAGAAAGAAGCATTCTAGGAAACTGCTCTCTGACGTGTGCATTCATTTCAGAGAGTTAAAGCTTACACTACGTTGCCCAGTTTGGATACTCTGCCCTCGAGGAATCTGTGAAGGGATATTAAGTGGTGCCCAGAGGCTTGTGGTGAGACAGGATAAGTCTTCCGATGAAAACTGCAGAGAAGCTTTTGGAGCATCTGCTTTGTGATGTGTGTATTCATCTCATAGAGTTAAATCATTCTTTGGATTAAGCAGTTTGAAATCAATGTTTCTGTGGAACCTGAGAAAGGACATTTGGGAACGCTCGTAAGAATATATTGAAAAAGAAATACCCTCCAATAACAACCAGAAGGAAACTTTCTGTGAAACTGCTCTAGGTCACGTGAATTCCACTCGCACAGTAAAGCTTCTGTATTCATTGAGCAGTATTCTAACACTGTTTTAGGTTAGTCAGCTAAGAGATACTCCGGAGCACTTTGAGGCTTCTGTGAAAACTGAAATATCTTCAGATATATACTGGAGAAAAGATTTCCGAGGAGCTGCTTTGTGACGTGGGTATTCCTCTCACAGAGTTACACTTTTCTTCTCATAGAGGATTGGGGAATCTCGTTTGGAGAAAAAGCTACCAGGGGACATTCGGGGTATATGGATGGCTATTGTGAAAAAGTAAATATCCTCAGACAAAAAGCGGAAAGAAGCTTTGTTTGAAACTGCTTTGTGATAGATATGTCTATTCATCTCACATAGATAAAACGTTCTTTCTATTAGGCAGTTTTGAAACCACATCATGGACAGATTCACGAAAGGACATTCAGGAGCACATTTTGGCCTGTGGGGAAATAGCACATATCTTCAGATAAACACTGGAGAGGAGCTTTCTGAGAAACTGCTTTGTGATGTGTGCATTCCACTCAGGGAGGTATACCTCTTCTCTCATAAGACAGTGTTTGAACACTGTTCCTGTAAAACTGATAAAGGGAAATTTTGCAGCGCATTTAAGACTACAGTGTAAAGTGAAAATCCAGAAAGAAACGTTACACGAAACAGATCTCTCATGTGTGTATTCATTTCAGAGAGTTAAAGCTTACACTACTTTGTCCAGTTATGAAATTCTGTCTTTGAGGAATCTGTGATGGGATATAAAGTGGTGCACGGAGGTTTCTGGTGAGAAAGGAAACGTCTTCCAATGACAACTGGACAGAAGATTTCGGAGCAACTGCTTTGTGATGTGTGTATTCATCTCATAGAGTTACATCATTCTTTGAATAGAGCAGTTTGAAAGCATTGTTTCTGTGTAACCTGAGAAAGGATATTTGGGAACACTTTTAAGAATATGCTGAAAAAGGAATCCCCTCCGGTAGAAACCAGAAGGAAACTTTCTGTGAAACTGCTCTGGGTCCTGTGAAGTACACTCACACAGTTAATCTTCTGTTTACATTGAGCACTATTCTAACTCTGTTTTAGGTTATTCAGCTAAGGGATACTTCGGAGCGCTTTTGAGGCTTACAGTGAAAACGGAAATATCATCAGATATATACTTGAGAGAAGATTTCCGAGGAACTGCTTTGTGACGTGGGTATTTCACTCACAGAGTTATACCTTTCTTCTGATAGAGGATTGGGGAATCCCATTTGAAGAAAACGCT
The DNA here is from genome assembly GCF_008728515.1 of Papio anubis. Classification (NCBI taxonomy): domain Eukaryota; kingdom Metazoa; phylum Chordata; class Mammalia; order Primates; family Cercopithecidae; genus Papio; species Papio anubis. Next base: position 70,747 of record NW_022169748.1, on the reverse strand, counting down.
ACCAGGAGACATTCGGGAGTATATATACGGCTATGGTGAAAAAGGAAGTATCCTCAGACAAAAACTGGAAAGAAGCTTTCTGTGAAATTGCTTTGTGATAGATATGTCTATTCATTTCACATAGATAAAACTTTCTTTCTATTATGCAGTTTTGAAACTGCGTCATAGACAGATTTGCAAAGGGACATTCAGTAGTACATTCAGGCCTGTGGGGAAATAGGAAATATCTCCAGATAAAACGGGATAGAATCTTTCTGAGAAACTGCTTTGTGATGTGTGCATTCCACTCAGGGAGTTTTACCTCTTTTCTCATAAGGCAATGTTTCAACACTGTTCCTGTAAACTGAAAATGTGATATTTTGCTGTGCATTGAAGACTATGGCGAAGAGTGAACTATCTTCAAATAAAACCCAGAAAGATGCGTTCCAAGAAACTGCTCTCTGATATGTGCATTCACTTCACAGAATTAAAGCGTACTCCACATTGCCCAGTTTGCAAACTGTGTCTTTGAGGAATATGTGAAGGGATATTCAGTGGTGCCCCAGAGGCCTGTGGTGAGCAAGGAAATGTTTTCCCATGATAACTGCAGAGAATCATTCTGAGCAACTGCTTTGTGATGTGTGTATTCATCTCATAGAGTTAAACCATTCCTTGGATTGAGCAGTTTGAAATAACTGTTTCTGTGGTATCTCAGAAAGGCCATTTGGGATCGCTCCTTGGAATATGCAGAAAGAAATATCCTGGATGAAAACCAGAAGGAAGCTTTCTGTGAAATTGCTATGTGTTGTGTGAATTCCTCTCACTCAGTTAAGCTTCCCTTTTCATTGAAGTGTTTTCCACAACTGTTTATCTTTAGTGTGCAAAGGGATATTCGGAAATGCTTTGAGTCTTACAGTGAGAAAAGAAATATGATCAGATAGAAACTGCAGAGAAGCTTCTGAGGAACTGCTTTGTGACGTGTGCATTTCACTCACAGAATTATACCTTTCTTCTCATAGAGTTTTGGGGAATGCCTTTTGGAGAAAAAGCTACCAAGGGACATTTGGGACTATAGGAACGGCTATGGTGAAAAAGGAAATATCCTCAGACAAAAACTGGAAAGAAGATTTCTGTGAAACTGCTTTGTGATAGATATGTTTATTCATCTCACATAGATAAAACTTTCTTTATATTATGCAGTTTGGAAACTCTGTCATGGACGGATCTGCGAAGGAGCATTCGGGAGCATATTCAGGCCTATGGTGAAAAAGGAGATATCTTCAGATGAAAAGTGGATAGAAGCTTTCTGAGAAACTGCTTTGTGATGTGTGCATTCCACTCAGGGAGTTATACCTCTTGTCTCATAATGCAGTGTTTGAACTCTGTTCCTATAAAACCGAAAAAGTAATATTTCAGAGTGCATGGAAGACTATGGCGAAAAGTGAAATATCCTGAAATAAAACCCAGAAAGAAGTGTTCCAAGAAACTGCTCTCTGACGAGTGCATTCAGTTCAGAGAGTTAAAGCTTACTCTACATTTCTCAGTTTGCAAAGTCTGTCTTTGAAGATTCTGTGAAAGGATATTAAGTGGCGACTGGGTACTGTGGTGAGTAAGGAAATGTCTTCCGTTGAAAATTGGAGAGATGTTTTCTGAGTAACTGCTTTGTGATGTGTGGATTCATCTCATAGAGTTAAATCATTCCTTGGATTGAGCAGCTTGAAATCACTCTTTCTGTGGAACCTGAGAAAGGACATTTGAGAACGCTCTTAAGAATGTGCTGAAAAAGAAATACCCTCCAATAAAAAGCGGAAGGAAGCTTTCTGTGAAAGTGCTCTGTGTCATGTGAATGCCATTCGCACAGTTAAGCTTCCGTTTTCATTGAGCAGTATTCTAACACTGCTTTAGTTTAGCCCGCTAAGGGATACTCTGGAGTGCTTTGAGGTTTATGTTGAAAACGGAAATATCTTCAGATAGAAACTGGAGGGAATATTTCTGAGGAGCTGCTTTGTGATGTGTGCATTCCACTCAGAGTTATACTTTTCTTCTCATAGAGGTTTGGGGAATCCCTTTTGGAGAAAAAGCTACCATGGGACATTCAACAGTACTTCGACGGCTATGGTGGAAAAGGAAATATCGTCAGACAAAAACTGGAAAGAAGCTTTCTGTGAAAATGCTTTGTGATAGATATGTCTATTCATCTTGTACAGATAAAACTTTCTTTCTATTATGCAGTTTTGAGACTGCCTCATGGATGGATTTGTGAAGGGAGATTGGGGAGCACATTCAGGCCTCTGGGGATATAGGAAATATCTTCAGCTAAAAACTGGAGAGCAGCTTTCTGAGAAACTGCTTTGTGATGTGTATATTCCCCTCAGGAACTTATACCTATTTTCTCATAAGGCAGTTTTTGAAGACTGTTTCTGTAAAACTGAAAAAGTGGTATTTTGTAGCACATTGAAGACTATGGCAAAGAGTGAAATATCCGGAAATAAAACCCAGAAAGAAGCGTTCCAAGAAACTGCTCTCTGAAGTGTTCATTTATTTCAGAGAGTTAAAGCTTACACTACGTTGCCCAGTTTGGAAACTCTGTGTTTGAGGAATCTGTGAAGGGATATTTAGTGGCACATGGAGGCTTGTGGTGAGAAAGGAAACGTCTTCCAATGAAAACTGGAGAGAAGCTCTCGGAGCTACTGCTTTGTGATGTGTGTATTCATCACATAGAGTTAAATCATTTTGTGAATTGAGCAGTTTGAAATCAGTGTTTCTGTGGAACTTGAGAAAGGAGATTTGGGAACTCTCTTAAGAGTATGCTGAAAATGGAATACCGTCTGATAAAAACCAGAAGGAAATTTTCTTTGAAACTGTTCTAGGTGAAGTGAAGCCCACTTGCACAGTTAAGCTTCTGTTTTCATTTGGCTGTATTCTAACTTTGTTTTAGGTTGGTCAGCTAAGGGATACTCAGGAGCACTTTGAAGCTTACAGTGAAAACGGAAATATCTTCACATAGATAGTGGAGAGAAGAATTCCAAGGAGGTGCTTTGTGACGTGTTCATACCACTCACAGAAATACTTTTCTTCTCATAGAAGATTGGGGAATCCTGCTTGCAGAAAAAGCTACCAGGGGATATTCAGGAGTATATGGATGGCTATGGTGGATAAGGAAGTATCCTCAGACAAAACTGAAAAGAAGCTTTCTGTGAAACTGCTTTGTGATAGATATGTCTATTCACATCACAAAGATAAAACGTTATTTCTGTGGCACAGTTTTGAAACTGCTTCATGGACGGATTCGAGAAGGGACTTTCGGGAGCACATTCAGGCCTGTGGGGAAATAGGAGATATCTTCAGATTAAAACTGGAGAGAAGCGTTCTGAGAAACTGCTTTGTGATGTGTGCATTCCACTCAGGGAATTATACCTCTTTTCTCATAACGCAGTGTTTGAACACTGTTTCTGCAAAAGTGAAAAAGTGATATTTACCAGCGCTTTGAAGACTATGGCGAAAAGTGAAATATCCTGAAATAAAACGCAGAAAGAAGCATTCCAAGAAACTGCTCTCTTACGTGTGCATTTATTTCAGAGAGTTAAAGTTTTCACTACGTTGCCCAGTTTGGAAACTCTGTCTTTGAGGAATCTGTGAAGGAATATTAAGTGGCACCCTGAGGCTTGTGGTGAGAAAGGAAACGTCTTCTGATGAAAACTGGAGAGAAGCTTTCGGAGCAACTACTTAGTGATGTGTGTATTCATCTCATAGAGTTAAATCATTCTTTAGATTGAGCAGTTTGAAATCACTGTTTCTGTGGAACCTGAGAAAGGACATTTGGGAACGCTCTTAAGAATATGCTGAAAAAGTAATACCCTCTGATAAAAACCAGAAGGAAATTTTCTGTGTATCTGCTCAGTGTCAAGTGAAGTCCACTCACACAGTTAAGCTTCTGTTTTCATTGAGAAGTATTCTAACACTGTTTTAGGTTAGTCAGCTAAGGGATACTAGGGAGCAGTTTGAGGCTTATCGTGAAGATAGAAATATCTTCAGATAGATACTGGAGAGAAGATTTCTGAGAAGCTGCTTTGTGATGTGTGCATTCCACTCAAAGAGTTATACCTTTCTTCTCATAGAGGATTGGGGAATCCCTTTTGGGGAAAAGTCTACCGGGGGCATTCGGGAGTATATGGATGGCTATGGTGAAAAAGGAAGTATTCTCAGACAAAAACTGGAAGGAAGCTTTCTGTGAAACTACTTTGTGATAGATATGTCTATTCATCTCACATAGAAAACCTTTCTTTCTATTACACAGTTTTGAAATAGCGTTATGGACGGATTTGCCAAGGTACATTTGAGAGCATACTCAAAACTGTGGGGAAATAGCAAATATCTCCAGATTAAAACTGGAGAGAAACTTTCTGAGAAACTGCTTTCTGATGTGTTCATTCCCTTCAGGATGTTATACTTCTTTTCTCATGAGGCAGTGTTTGTATAATGTTCCTGTAAAACAGGAAAAGTGATATTTGCAGTGCATTGAAGACTATGGCGAAAAGTGAAATATCCTGAAATAAAACCAAGAAAGAAGCATATCAAGAAACTGTTCTCAGAAGTGTGCATTCATTTCAGAGAGTTAAAGCTTACACTACGTTGATCACTTTGGAAACTATGTCTTTGAGGAATCTGGGAAGGGATATTGAGTGGTGCCCGGAGTCTTCTGGTGAGAAAGGAAACATGTTCTGATGAAAAGTGGAGAGAAGATTCCAGAGCAACTGCTTTGTGATGTGTGTCTTCATCTGATAGAGTTAAATCATTCTTGGATTGAGCAGTTTGAAATCAGTGCTTCTGTGGCCCCTCATAAAGGACATTTGGGAACACTCTTAAGAATATGCTAAAAAAGTAATGTCCTCCTATAAAAACCAGAAGGAAACTTGGAAACATTCTGTGAAACTGCCCTAGGTCACGTGAATTCCACACACACAGTTAAGCTTCTGTTTTCATTGAGCAGTATTCTAACACTGTTTCATGTTAGTCAGCTAAGGGATACTGGGGAGCACTTTGAGGCTTATGGTGTAAACGGATATATCTTCAGATAGATACTGGAGAGAAGATTCCCGTGGAGCTCCTTTGTGACATGTTCATTCCGTTCACAGAGTTATACCTTTCTTCTCATAGAGGATTCAGGAATCCCGTTTTTAAGAAAACGCTACCAGAGGACATTCAGGAGTATATGGACGTCTATGGTGAAAAAGTAAGTATCCTCAGACAAAAACTGGAAAGAAGCTTTCTCTGAAAATGCTTTGTGATAGATATGTCTATTCATCTCACATAGATAAAACTTTCTATTACGCAGTTTTGAAAATGCGTCATGGTCAGATTTGCGAAGGGTCATTCGAGAGCACATTCAGGCCTGTGGGGAAATTGGTAATATCTTCAGCTAAGAACTGGAGAGAAGCTTTCTGAGAAACTGCTTTGTGATATGAGCATTCCAGTCAAGGACTTATACCTCTTTCAGATAAGGCAGTGTTTGAACACTGTTCCTGTAAAACTGAAAAAGTGATATTTTGCACTGCATTGAAGACTATGGCAGAAAGTGAAAATTCGGAAATTACACCCATATGGAAGCATTGCACGAAACTGTTCTCTGACATATGCATTCATTTCAGGGAGTTAAAGCTTACACTACGTTGCCCAGTTTGGAAAGTCTGTCTTTGAGGAATCTCTGAGGGGATATTAAGTTTTGCACGGAGGTGTGTGGTGAGAAAGGAAACCTATTCGGATGAAAACTGGAGAGAATCTTTTGGAGCAACTACATTGTGACGTGTGTATTCATCACGGAGAGTTAAATCATTCTTTTTATTGAGCACTTTGAAATCACTGTTTCTATGGAACCTGAGAAAGGACATTTGGGAACACTCTTAAGTATATGCTGAACAAGAAATACCCTCTAATAAAAACCAGAAGGAAACTTTCTGTGAAACTACTCTAGGCCACATGAAGTCCACTTTGCACAGTTAAGATTCTGTTTTCATAGAGCAGTATTCTCACACTGTTTTAGGTCATTCTGCCAAGAAAAACTTGGGAACGCTTTGAGGCTTACAGTGAAAATGGAAAAGTCTTCAGATAGACACTACAGAGAATATTTCTGAGAATCTGCTTTGTGACATGTGCATTCCAATCACAGAGTTACACTTTTCTTCTCATAGAGGATTGGGGAATCTCGTCTGGAGAAAAAGTTACTAGGGGACATTAGGGAGTATATGAACGGCTATGGTGAAATAGGAAATATTCTCAGATGGAAACTGGAAAGAAGCTTTCTGTGAAACTGCTTTGTGATAAATATATCTATTCATCTCACATAGATAAATCTTTCTTTCTATTACACAGTTAGGGACCTTCAGGAGCACATTCAAGCCTGTGGGGATATAGTACATATCTTCATATAAAAACAGATGAGAAGCTTCCTGATAAACTGTATTTTGATGTGTGAATTCCACTCAGGAAGTTATACCTCTTTTCTCATAAGGCAGTGTTTGAACACTGTTCCTGTAAAACTGAAAAAGTGATATTTTGCAGTGCATTGATGACTATGACGAAAAGTGAAATATCCTGAAATAAAACCCAGAAAGAAACATTCCAAGAAACTGCTCTCGGACGTGTACATTCATTTCAGAGAGTTAAAGCTTACACTACATAGCCCAGTTTGGAAACTCTATCTTTAAGGAATCTCTGAAGGGATATTAAGTGGTGCCTGGAGGCTTGTAGTGAGAAAGGAAATGTCTTCTGATGAAAACTGGAGAGAAGCTTTTGGAGCAACTGCTTTGTGATGTGTGTATTCATCTCATAGAGTTTAATCATTCTTTGGATTGAGCAGTTTCTAATCACTCTTTCTGTGGAACCTGGGAGAGGACTTTTAGGAACACTCTTAAGAATATGCTGAAAAAGAAATACCCTCCGATAAAAACCAGAAGGAAACTTTCTGTGCATCTGCTCTATTACACATGCATTCTACTCGCACAGCTAAGCGTCTGTTTTCATTGAGCAGTATTTTAACACTGTTTTAGGTTAGTCAGCTAAGGGATACTCGGGAGCGCTTTGAGGCTTATGGTGAAAACGGAAATATCTTCAGATAGAAATTGGAGAGAAGATTTCCGAGGAGCTGTTTTGTGATTTTTGCATTCCACTCAAAGAGTTATACTTCTTTTCTCATAGACGATTGGAGAATCCTTTTTGGAGAAGAAGCTACCAGGGGACAATCGGGAGTAAATGGACGGCTATGGTGAAAAAGGAAATCTCCTCAGACAAAAACTGGAAAGAAGCTTTCTGTGAAACTGCTTTGTGATAGATATGTCTATTCATCTCACATAGATAAAACCTTCTTTCTATTATGCTGTTTTGAAACTGTGTCATGGACAGATTCACAAAGAGACATTCGGGAGCACATTCAGGCCTGTGGGGAAGTAGGAAATATCTTCAGATAAAAACTGGAGAGTAGCTTTCTGAGACACAACTTTGTGATGCGTGTATTCCACTCAGGGAGTTATGCCTATTTTCTCGTACGGCAGTCTTTGAAAACTGTTCCTGTAAAAATGAAAAAGTGATATTTTGCAGTGCATTGAAAACTATGGCAAAAAGTTAAATATCCGGGAATAAAACCCAGAAAGAAGTGTTCCAAGAAACTCCTGTCTGACGTGTGCATTCATTTCGGAGAGTTAAAGCTTACACTACATTGCCCAGTTTGGAAACTCTGTAGTTTAGGAATCTGTGAAGGGATATTAAGTGGCGCCCGGAGGCTTGTTGGGAGAAAGAAAACGTCTTCCGAATAAAACTGGGGAGAATCTTTTGGAGCAACTGCTTTGAGTTGTGTGTATTCATCTCATAGAGTTAAATCATTCTTTGGATTGAGCAGTTTGAAATCAGTGGAACCTGAGAAAGGACATTTGGGAAAGCTCTCAGAAATATAAAGAAAAAGTAATACCCTCCGATAAAAACCAGAGGGAAAATTTTGTGAAACTGTTCTAGGTCACATGAATTTCACTTGCACAGTTAAGCTTCTGTTTTCATTGAGCAGTATTCTAACTTTGTTTTAGGTTAGTCAGCTAAGGGATACTCATTAGTGCTTTGAGGCTTACGGCGAAAATGGAAATATCTTCAGATAGATACTGGAGAGAAGAGTTCCATGGAGCTGCTTTGTGACGTGTACATTTCACTCACAGAGTTATACCTTTCTTCTCATAGAGGGTGGAGGAATCCCGTTTTTAAGAAAACGTTACCAGGGGACATTCGGGAGTATATGGACTTCTATTTTGAAAAAGGAAGTATCCTCAGACAAAAACTGGAAACAAGCCTTCCATGAAACTGCTTTGTGATAGATATGTTTATTCATCTCATATAGATAAAACGTTCTTTCTATTACGCAGTTGGGAAACTGCCTCATGAATGGATTCATGAAGGGACATTCGAGAGCACATTCAGTCCTGTTTGGAAACAGGAAATATCTTCAGATAAAAACTGGAGAGAAGTTTTCTATGAAACTGCTGTGTGATGTGTGCATTCCACTCAGGGAGTTATAGCACTTTTCTCATAAGGCAGTGTTTGAACACTGTTCTTGTAAAACTGAAAAAGTGATATTTTGCAGCGCATTGAAGAGTATGGCAAAAAGTGAATTATCCTGATATAAAACTCAGAAAGAAGCGTTCCAAGAAACTGCTCTCTGACGTGTGCATTCATTTCCGAGAGTTAAAGCTTACACTACATTGCCCAGTTTGGAAACTCTGTCTTTGAGTAATCTGTGAAGGGCTATTAAGTGGCGCCCAGAGCCTTGTGGTGAGAAAGTAAACGTCTTCCAATGAAAACTGGAGAGATTATTTCGGAACAATTGCTTTGTGATGTGTGTATTCATCTCATAGAATTAAATCATTCTTTGGATTGAGCAGCTTCAAATCACGGTTTCTGTGGAACCTGAGAAAGGCCATTTGGGAATATGTTGAAATAGAAATATACTTCGAAAAATACCAGAAGGAAACTTTCTGCGAAACTGTCCTAGGTCACGCGATGTCCTCTCTCACAGTTAAGGTTGTTTTCATTGAGCAGTATTCTAACACTGCTTTTGTTTAGTCAGCTAAGGAATGCTCCGGAACACTCTGAGGCTTACGGTGAAAAAGGAAATATCTTCAGATAGATACCAGAGAGAAGATCTCTGAAGAGCTGCTTTGTGATGTGTGCATTCCACTCACAGAGTTATACTTTCCTTCTCAGAGAGGATTGGGGAATCCCGTTTAAAGAAAAAGCTAAAAGGGGGAATTCAGGAGTATATGGATGGCTATGGTGAAAAAGGAAATACCCAGAGACAAAAACTGGAAAGAAGCTTTCTGTGAAACTGCTTTGTGATAGATATGTCTATTCATCTCACATAGATAAAACTTTCTTTCTATTACGCAGTTTTGAAACTGCATCATGGACGGATCCGTGAAGGGACATATGGGAGCACATTCAGGCCAGTGGGGAAATAGGAGATATCTTCACATAAAAACTCGAGAGAAGTTTTCTGAGAAACTGCTTTGTGATGTGTGCATTCCACTCAGGTAGTTATAACTCTTTTCTCATACGGCAGGTTTGAACACTCTTCCTGTAAAACTGAAAAAGTGATATTTTGCAGCACATTGAAGACTATAGTGAAAAGTGAAAATCCGGAAATAAAATCTAGAAACAAGCATTGCACGAAACGACTGTCTGACTTGTGTATTCATTTCAGAGAGTTAAAGCTTACACTACCTTTCCCAGTTAGGAAATTCTGTCTTTAAGGAACCTGTGACGGGATATAAAGTGGCACACAGAGGTATGTGGTGAGAAACGAAATGTCTTCCGGTGAAAACTGTAGAGAGAGCTTTCGGGGAAACTACTTTGTGATGTGTGTATTCATTTCATGGAGCTAAATCATTGTTTGCATTTAGCAGTTTGAAATCACTGCTTCTGTGGAACCAGAGAAAGGACTTTTGGGAACGCTCTTTAGAATATGCTGAAATAGACATACCCTCCAATAAAAAACAGAAGGAAACTTTCTGTGAAACTGCTCTAAGTCACATGAAGTCCACTCACATAGTTAACATTTTGTTTTCTTTGAGCAGTATTCTAACACTGTTTTAGGTTAGTCAGCTAAGGGATCCTTGGGAGCACTCTGAGGTTTATGATGAAAACGGAAACATCTTCAGAGAGATCCTGGAGAGAAATTTCCGAGGAGCTGCTTTGTGACGTTTGCACTCCACTCACAGAGTTATACTTTTCTTCTCACAGAGGATAGCGGATCCTGTTTGGAGAAAAAGTTACCGGGGACATTCGGGAGTATATGGATGGCTATGGTGAAAATGGAGGTATCCTCAGACTAAAATTGGAAAGAAGCTTTCTCTCAAACTGCTTTGTGATAGATATGTCTATTCAACTCAGATAGATAAAACTTTCTTTCTATTTCACACTTATGAAACTGCGTCATGGACGGATTCGCCAAGGGACATTCGGGAGCACACTCGGGCCTTTGGGGAAATAGGAGATATCTTCAGATAAAAACTGGAGAGAAGGTTTCGGGGAAACTGCTTTGTGATGTGTGCATTCCACATTCCATTCAGGGAGCTATACCGCACTTCTCATAAGGCAGTGTTTGAACACTGTTCCTGTAAAACTGAAAAAGTGATATTTTGGAGCGCATTGAAGACTAGGGCAAAAAGTGAATTATCCTGAAATGAAACCCAGAAAGAAGCGTTCCAAGAAACTGCTCTGTGACGTGGGCATTCATTTCACAGAGTTAAAGCTTAAACTATGTTGCCCAGTTTTGGAAACTCTGTGTTTGAGGAATCTGTGAAGGGATATTTAGTGGCACACAGAGGCTTGTGGTGAGAAAGTAAACGTCTTCCGATGAAAAGTGGAGAGAAGCTTTTGGAGCAACTGCTTTGTGATGTGTGTATTCATCTCATAGAGTTAAATCATTCTGTGGATTGAGCAGTTTGAAATCAGTGTTTCTGTGGAAATTGAGAAAGACCATTTTGGAATGCTCTTAAGAATATGCTGAAAAAGTAATACCCTCTGATAAAAACCAGAAGGAAACTTTCTGTGAAACTGTTCTACATCACGTGAAATCCACTCACACAGTTAAGCTTCTGTTTTCATTGAACAGTATTCTAACTCTGTTTTAGATTAGTCAGCTAATCGATACTCGGAAGCGCTTTGAAGCTTATGGTGAAAACGGATATAACTTCAGATAGATACTGGAAAGGTGATTTCTGAGGAGTTGCTTTGTGACACGTTCATTCCACTCACAGAGTAATACTTTTCTTCTCATAGAGGCTTTGGGAATCCCGCTTTCAGAAAAAGCTACCAGGGGACAATCGGGTGTATATGGATGGCTATGGTGGATAAGGAAATATCCTCAGACAAAAACTGGAAAGAAGCTTTCTGTGAAACTGCTTTGTGATAGATATATCTATTCATCTCACATAGATAAAACTTTCTTTCAATGGCACAGTTTTGAAACTGCTTCATGGACGGATTCGAGAAGGGATGTTCGGGAGCACATTCATCCTGTGGGAAAAGAGGAGATATCCTCAGATAAAAATTGGAGAAAAGCTTTCTGAGAAACTGCTTTGTGATGTGTGCATTCCACTCAGGGAATTATACTTCTTTTCTCGTAAGGCAGTGTTTGAACACTGTTCCTGTAAAACTGAAAAAGTGATATTTTGCAGCGCATTGAAGACTATGATGAAAAGTGAAAATCCGAAAATAAAATCCAGAAAGAAGAATTACAAGAAACTGCTCTCTGACACGTGCATTCGTTTTTTAGAGTTAAAGCTTACACTATGTTGCCCAGTTTGGAAACTCTGTCTTTGACGAATCTGTAAAGGGATATTAAGTGGTGCCTGGAGGCTTGTGGTGAGAAAGGAAACGTGTTCCGATGAAACCTGGAGAGAAGCTTTCGGAGAAATTGCTTTGTGATGTGTGTATTCATCTCATAGAATTAAATCATTCTTTGGATTCAGCAGTTTGAAATCACTGTTTCTGTGGAACCTGAGACAGGGCATTTGGGAACACTCTTAAGAATATGCTGAAAAAGAAATACCCTCCGATAAAAACCTGAGGGAAACTTTTTGTGAAACTGTTCTGGGTCATTTGAAGTCCACTCACACAGTTAAACTTTTGTTTTCATTGAGCAGTATTCTAACACTGTTTTAGGTTAGTCATCTAAGAGATACTCAGCAGCGCATTGAGGCTTATGGTGAAATTGGAAGTATCTTCAGATAGATGTTGGAGAGAAGATTTCTGAGAATCTGCTTTGTGATGTGTTCATTCCACTCAGAAAGTCGTACTTTTCTTCTCATAGAGGATTGGGGAATCCCACTTGCATAAAAAGCTACCAGGGGACATTCAGGAGTATATGGATGGCTATGGTGGAAAAGGAAATGTCCTCAGACAAAAACTGGAAAGAAGATTTCTATGAAACTCCTTTGTGATAGATATGTCTATTCATCTCACATAGATAAAACTTTCTTTCTATTATACAGTTTTAAAACTGCATCATGGACAGATTCAAGAAGGAACATTCGAGAGCACATTCAGGCATGTGGGGAAATAGGAGATATCTTCAGATAAAAACGAGACAGAAGCTTTCTGAGAAACGGCTTTGTGATGTGTGCATTCCACTCAGTGAGTTGTACCTCTTTACTCATAAGGCAGTGGTTGAACACTGTTCCTGCAAAACCGAAAAAGTGATATTTCGGAGTACATTGAAGACTATGGTGAAAAGTGAACTATCCTCAAGTAAAACCCAGAAAGAAACGTTCCAAGAAACTGCTCTCTGATATGTGCATTCACTTCAAAAATTTAAAGTGTATTCTGCTTTGCCCCGTGTGCTAACTCTGTCTTTGAGGAATATGCGAAGGGATATTAATTGGTAGCCTGGAGGCCTGTGGTGAGCAAGGAAATGTCTTCCCATGAAAACTGGAGACAAGCTTTCTGAGCAACTGCTTTGTGATGTGTGTATTCATCTCATAGACTTATATCATTCTTTGGATTGAGCAGTTTGAAATCACTCTTTCTGTGGCATCTCAGGAAGGACATTTGGGAACACTCTTTGGAATATGGAGAAAGAAATATCCTCAGATGAAAACAAGAAGGAAGCTTTCTGTGAAACTGCTCTCGGTCCTGTGATTTCTGCACACAAGTTAAGCTTCTCTTTTCATTGAGCAGTATTCTACCACTGTGTTTAGTCTGCAAAGGGATATTCGGGAGCGCTTTGAGGCTTATGGTGAAAACGGAAATATCTTCACATAGAGACTAGATAGTAGCTTTCAGAGGATCTGCTTTGTGACGTGTGCATTCCACTCACAGAGTTATACCTTTCTTCCCATAGAGGATTGGGGAATCCATTTTGGAGAATAAGCTACCAAGGGACATTCAGGAGTATATAGACAGCTATTGTGAAAAAGGAATTATCCTCAGACAAAAACGGGAAAGAAGCTTTCTGGGAAACTGCTTTGTGATAGATATGTTTATTCATCTCACATAGATAAAACTTTCTTTATATTATGCAGTTTGTAAACTTCGTCAAGGACGGGTTCGCAAAGGGACATTCGGGAGCACTTTGAGGCCTATGGTGAAAACGGAAATCACTTCAGATAAAAACTGGAGAGAAGCTTGGTGAGAAACTGCTTTGTGATGTGTGCATTCCACTCAGGGAGATATACCTCTTTTCTCATAAGCCAATGATTCAACACTGTTCCTGTAAAACTGAAAACGTGATATTTCATAGCGCATGGAAGACTATGGTGAAAAGAGAACTCTCCTCAAATAAAACCCAGAAAGAAGTGTTCCAAGAAACTGCTTTCTGATACATGTATTCATTTCACAGAATTAAAGCTTACTTTACATTACCCAGTTTGGAAACTCTGTCTTTGAGGAATCTGCAAATGGATATTAAGTGGCTCCCAGGGGACTGTGGTGAGCAAGGAAATGTCTTCCATTGGAAACTGGAGAGAAACTTTCTGAGCAACTGCTTTGTGATGTATGCATTCATCTCATAGAGTTAAATCATTCTTTGGATTGAGCAGTTTGAAATTACAGTTTCTTTGGAACTTGAGAAAGGCCATTTGGGAACAGTCTTTAGCATATACATTCAAAGAAATACCCTGAGATAAAATCCAGAAGGAAGCTTTCTGTGAAATTTCCTTTGGTCGTGTGAATTTCGCTCACACAATTCAACTTCTCTTTTCACTGAGCAGTATTCTAACACTGTTTTTGTTTAGTCTGCGAAGGGATATTCGTTAGCACTTTGAGGCTCATGGTGAAAACGGAAATATCTTCAGACAGAAACAGGGTGAAGCTTTCCAGTGGGTGGAGCAAGACAGCTGAGTAGGAACAGCTCCAGTCTCCAGCTCACAGTGCAAGTGACACAGAAGACAGGTGATTTCTGCATTATCAACTGAGGTATTGGGTTCATCTCACTGGGGAGTGAAGGACAATCGGTTCTGGTCAGCTGTTGCAGCCCGACCAGCGAGAGCTGAAGCAGGGCGAGGCATCGCCTCACCTGGGAAGCGCAAGGGGGAAGGGAATCCCTTTTCCTAGCCAGGGGAACAGAGACACAAACACCTGGAAAATCGGGTAACTCCCACCCAATACTGTGCTTTAAGCAAATGGGCACACCAGGAGATTATATCCCACACCTGGCCAGGAGGGTCCCATGCCCAGAGAGCCTTCTCCTTGCTAGCACAGCAGTCTGCAATCTAACCACAAGGCAGCAGTGAGGTTGGGGGAGGTGCGACCGCCATTGCTGAGGCCTAAGAATGTAAACAAAGCCCTGGGAAGATCGAACTGAGTGGAGCTCACAGCAGCTCAAGGAGGCCTGCCAGTCTCTGTAGACTCCACCTCTGTGGACAGGGCACAGCTAAACAACAACAACAAAGCAGCAGAAACATCTGCAGAGGCAAGCAACTGTCTGACAGCTTTGAAGAGAGCAGTGGATCTCCCAACACGGAGGTTGAGATCTGAGAACAGACAGACTGCCTGCTCAAGTGGGTCCCTGAACCCTGAGTAGCCTAACTGGGAGACATCCTCCACTAGGGGAAGACCGACACCCCGCACCTCACACGGTGGAGTACACCCATGAGAGGAAGCTTCCAAAGCAAGAATCAGACAGGTACTTTGGCAGTTCAGCAGTATTCTATCTTCTTCAGCCTCTGCTGCTGAAACCCAGGCAAACAGGGTCTGGAGTGGACCTCAAGCAATCTCCAACAGACCTACAGCTGAGAGTCCTGACTGTTAGAAGGAAAACTAACAAACAGGATGGACACCCACACCAAATCCCAGTCAGTACGTCACCTTCATCAAAGACCAGAGGCAGATAAAACCACAAAGATGGGGAGAAAACAGGGCAGAAAAGTTGTAAATTCAAAAAATAAGAGCGCATCTCCCCCTCCAAAGGAACGCAGCTCATGCCAGCAATGGATCAAACCTGGACGGAGAATGACTTTGACGAGATGAGAGAAGAAGGCTTCAGTCCATCAAACTTCTCCGAGCTAAAGGAGGAATTACGTACCCAGTGCAAAGAAACTAAAAAGCTTGAAAAAATGAGTGGAAGAATTGATAACCAGAATAATTAATGCAGAGAAGGCCATAAACAAATGGACAGCGATGAAAACCATGACATGAGAAATATGTGACAAATACACAAGCTTCAGTAACCGACTGAATCAACTGGAAGAAAGAGTATCAGCGATTGAGGATTAAATGAATGAAATGAAATGAAAAGAGAAATTTAAAGAAAAATGAAGAAAAAGAAATTAAGAAATCCTGCAAGAAGTATGGGATTATGTATAAAGACCAAATCTACGTCTGATTGGAGTGCCTGAAAGTGAGGGGGAAAATGGAATCAACTTGGAAAACACTCTTCAGGATATCATCCGGGAGAAATTCTCCAACCTAGTAGGGCAGGCCAACATTCAAATTCAGGAAAAACAGAGAACCTCACAAAGATACTCCTCGAGAAGAGCAACTCCAAGACACATAATTGCCAGATTCATCAAAGTTGAAATGAAGGAAAAAATCATATGGGCAGCCAGAGAAAAAGGTCGGGTTACCCACAAAGGGAAGCCCATCAGACTAACAGCAGATCTCTCGGCAGAAACTCTCCAAGCCAGAAGAGAGTGGGGGCCAATATTCAACATTCTTAAAGAAAATTTTTGGCCCAGGTGCATATCCAGCCAAACTAAGTTTCATAAGTGAAGGAGAAATAAAGAATACTCTGCAGATAAGCAAATGCTTGAGATTTTGTGCCACTGAGCCTGCTTTACAAGAGAGACCCTGGAAGGAAGCACTCCATGGGGAAAGGAACAACGTTGGCATTTAAAAACATGCCAAAATGTAAAAGAGACCATTGAGGCTAGGAAGAAACTGCATCAACTAACGAGAGCAAAATAGCCAGTTAATATCATAATGCAGGATCAAAGTTCACATAACAATATTAACCTTAAATGTAAGTGGACTAAATGCTCCAATTAAAGACACAGACTAGCAAACTGGATAAAGAGTCAAGACCCATCAGTTTGCTGTATTCAGAACCCATCTCACACTTGAGGGCATGCATAGGCTCAAAATAAAGAGGGATGGAGGAGAAGATCTACCAAGCAAATGAAGAACAAAACAAAGCAGGGGTGCAATCTGAGTCTCTGATAAAACAGACACCCTTAAAAACCATCAAAGATCAAAAGGGCAAAGAAGGCCATTACGCGTAGGTAAAGGGATCAATTCAACAGGAAGAGCTAACTTATCCTAATATATATGCACCCAATACAGGAGACACCCAGATTCATAAAGCAAGTCCTTAGAGACTTACAAAGAAGACGACTCTCATACAATAATAATGGGAGACTGGCTTGCTGTCAACATTAGACAGATTAGCGAGAGACAGAAAGTTAACAAGGATATCCGATTGAACTCATCTCTGCAGCAAGCAGACCTAATAGACATCTACAGAACTCCTCCATCCCAAATCAACAGAATATACATTCTACTCAACCACATCACACTTATTCAAAATTGACCACATAGTGGAACTAAAGCACTCCTTAGCAAATGTACAAGGACAGAAATGATAACAAACAGTCTCTCAGACCACAGTGCAATCAAACTAGAACTCAAGACTAAGAAACTCAATCAAAACCACTCAACTACATGGAAACTGAATAATATGCCCTAGAATGACTACTGGGTACACAACGAAATGAAGACAGAAATAAAGATGTTCTTTAGAATAATGAGAACAAAGATAAAACATACCAGAATCTCTGGGACACATTTAAAACCTTGTAGTCGGAAATTTATGGCACTAAATGCCCAAAGAGAAAGCTGGAAGATCTAAAATTGACACTCTAACATCTGAATTAAAAGAACTAGAGAAGCAAGAACAAACACATTCAAAAGCTAGCAGAAGGCAAAGAAATATAACTAAGATCAGAGCAGAACTGAAGGGAGATAGAGACACAAAAAACCTCCCAAAAATCAATGAATCCAGGAGTTGTTTTTTGAAATGATCAACAAATTGATAGACCATAGCAAGACTAATAAAAAGAAGAAAAGAGAAGAATCAAATAGATACAATAAAAATGATGAAGGGGAATCACCGCAAACCCCACAAATACAAACTACAAATCAGAATACTATAAACACCTCTACGCAAATAAACTAGAAAATCTAAAAGAAATGGATAATATCCTGGACACTTACACTCTTCCAAGACTAAACCAGGAAGAAGCTGAATCCCTGAATAGACCAATATCAGGATCTGAAATTGAGGCAATAATTAATAGCCTACCAACCAAAAAAAGTCCAGGACCAGATGGATTCACAGCTGAATTCTACCAGAGGTACAAGGAAGACCTGGTACCATTCCTTCTGAAACTATTCCAATCAATAAAAAAAGAGGGAATCCTCCCGAACTCATTTTATGAGGCCAACATCATCCTGATACCAAAGCCTGGCAGAGATGCAACAAAAAAGAGAATTTTAGACCAATATTCCTGATGAACATCGAAGCAAAAATCCTCAATAAAATACTGACAAACCAGATCCAGCAGCACATCAAAAAGCTTATCCACTATGAACAAGTTGGCTTCATCCCTGGAATGCAAGGATGGTTCAACATATGCAAATCAATAAATGTAATCAAGCATATAAACAGAACCAAAGACAAAAACCACTTGATTATCTCAATAGATGCAGAAAAGGCCTTTGACAAAATTCAACAGCCCTTCATGCTAAAAACGCTCAATAAACTAGGTATTGATGGAACATATCAAAATCAAAAGAGCCCTACAAACCCACAGCCAATATCATACTGAATGGGCAAAAACTGGAAAAATTCCCTTTGAAAACTAGCATGAGACAGGGATGCCCTCTCTTACCACTCCTATTCAACATAGTGTTGGAAATTCTGGCCAGGGCAATCAGGCCAGGGAAAGAAATTAAGGGTATTCAGTTAGGAAAAGAAGAAGTCAAATTTTCCCTGTTTACAGATGACATGATTGTATATTTAGAAAACCCCATTGTCTCAGCCCAAAATCTCCTTCAGCTGCTAAGAAACTTCAGCAAAATCTCAGGATACAAAATTAATGTGCAAAAATCACAAGCATTCTTATACACCAGTAACAGACAAACAGAGAGCAAATCATGAATGAACTTCAAATTTACAATTGTACAAAGAGAATAAAATATATAGGAATCCAACTTACAAGAGATGTAAGGACCTCTTCAAGGAGAACTACAAACCACTGCTCAGTGAAATCAAAGAGGACACAAACAAATGGGAGCACATTGAAGCCTATGGTGACAAAGGAAATAGCCTCAGATACAAAATAGACAGAAGCTTTCCGAGAAATTTCTTTGTGATGGGTTAATTCATTGCACAGAGTTACACATTTGCTTGCTTTCAGCAGTTTAGTAGCACTGTTTTTATGGAATCTGCAAAGGGATATTTGGGAGCTCCTAGAGACCTATGGTGAAAAAGGAAATTACTTCAGATAAAAACTTGGGAGAAGCTTTTTGAGAAACGGTTTTGTGATATGTGTATTCATCTCATAAAGTTTAACCTTTTTCTTCATTGAGCAGTTTGGCCTCACAGTTTTTGTGGTATCTGAGAAGGGATACTTGGGAGTGCTTTGAAGCCAATGTTGGAGAAAATATCTTCATATAAAAACCAGAAAGAAGCCTTCTGAGAAACTACTTTGTGACGTGTTAATTCAGCTCACAAAAGTTACACGATTCTTTATATGGAGCAGTTTGGTATCACTGTTTTTGGGGAATCTGAGAAGGGATATTTTGGATCACATTGAAGCCTATGGTGACAAAGGAAATATCCTCAGATAAAAATTGAAAGGTTTCTGAGAAGATTCTTTATGGTGTGTGAATTCATCTCACAGTTACACCTTTCTTTTCATGGAGCTGTTTGCTCACATTGTTTTTGTGGAATATTCAAGAGATACTTGGGAGCACTTTGGGACCTATGGAGAAAGAGGAAGTATCCTCAGATAAAAATCAAAAAGAACCTTTCTGTGAAACTGCTTTGTGATGCATGAATTCATCTCACAGAATTACCCCGTTCTTTTCATTGAGAAGTTTTCTAACACTTTTTTCATGGAGTCTGCAATGGGATATTCCAGAGAGCATTAAGGAATATGGAGAAAAAGAAAATATCCGTAGATAAAATCTAGAACGGAGTGGTCTGAGAAATAGCTTTGTTATGTGTGAATTCATCTCACAGATTTATACCATTCTTTACATGGAACAGTTATGTAGCACTGTTTTTGGGGAATCAGAGAGGGGATATTTTGGATTGCATTGAAGCCTAGTGTGACAATGGAAATATAATCAGATAAAAACTAGCAAGAAACTTTCTGAGAAACTTCCTTGTGATGTGTGTATTCATCTCACAGGGTAACACCTTTTTTTCAGGAGCTGTTTGCTAACACTGTTTTCAAGGAATCTACACAGTGATATTTGGGAGGAAGTTGAGATGATGGTGAAAAAGGAAATATCCTCTGATAAAAACTAGAAGGAAGCTTTCTAAGAAACTGTCTTGTGATGTGTGAATTCATCTCACAGTGTCACACCACTCTTTTCATGGAGTAGTTTGCTAACACTGTTTTTGTGGAATCTGCAATAGGATATTTTGGAGTGCATTGAAGCCTTTGGTGACAAACGAAATAGTATCAGGAAAAAAAAGTAAGCTTTCTGTGAAACTGCTTAGTGATGTGTGAATTCATCTCACAGATTTATACCTTTATTTTCATGGCACAGTTTGGTATCACTCTTTTTGTGGAATCTGAGAAGGGATAGTTTGGATCGCATCGAAGCCTAAGGTCACAAAGGAAATATCCTCAAACAAAAACTATAAAGAAGCATTCTGAGAAACTGCTTTGTGATGTACTAATTCATCTCAGAGAGTTACATGATTCTTTTCAGGGATCATTTTGTAGCATTGTTTTTGGGAAATCTGAGAAGGATTATTTTCTACTGCAATGAAGCCTATGGTGACAAAGGAAATATCCTCAGATAAAAACTAGAAAGAAGCTTTCTGAGATATTTCTTTATGATGTGTGAATTCATCTCACAGAGTTACACCTTTCTTCTCATAGAGCAGTTTGCTAACACGGTTTTTGTGGAATCTGCAAAGGGATATTTGGGAGTGCACTGAGGCCTATACTGAAAAAGGAAATGTCCTCAGGAAAAAACTAGAAAAAAACATTCTGAGAAGCTGCTTTTTTTTTTTTTTTTTTTTTTTAATTTATTTATTATTATTATACTTTAAGTTGTAGGGTACATGTGCATAACATGCAGGTTTGTTACATATGTATACTTGTGCCATGTTAGTCTGCTGCACCCATCAACTCGTCATTTACATCAGGTATAACTCCCAATGCAATCCCTCCCCCCTCCCCCCTCCCCATGATAGGCCCCGGTGTGTGATGTTCCCCTTCCTGAGTCCAAGTGATCTCGTTGTTCAGTTCCCACCTATGAGTGAGAACATGCGGTGTTTGGTTTTCTGTTCTTGTGATAGTTTGCTAAGAATGATGGTTTCCAGCTGCATCCATGTCCCTACAAAGGACGCAAACTCATCCTTTTTTATGGCTGCATAGTATTCCATGGTGTATATGTGCCACATTTTCTTAATCCAATCTGTCACTGATGGACATTTGGGTTGATTCCAAGTCTTTGCTATTGTGAATAGTGCTGCAATAAACATACGTGTGCATGTGTCTTTAGAGCAGCATAATTTATAATCCTTTGGGTATATCCCCAGTAATGGGATGGCTGGGTCATATGGTACATCTAGTTCTAGATCCTTGAGGAATCGCCATACTGTTTTCCATAATGGTTGAACTAGTTTACAATCCCACCAACAGTGTAAAAGTGTTCCTATTTCTCCACATCCTCTCCAGCACCTGTTGTTTCCTGACTTTTTAATGATCGCCATTCTAACTGGTGTGAGATGGTATCTCATTGTGGTTTTGATTTGCATTTCTCTGATGGCCAGTGATGATGAGCATTTTTTCATATGTCTGTTGGCTGTATGAATGTTCTCTTTTGAGAAATGTCTGTTCATATCCTTTGCCCACTTTTTGAGAAGCTGCTTTTTAATGTGTGAATTCATCTTACAGAATTATACCATTCTTTTCATTGAGCAGTCTGATAACACTGTTTTCGTGGGATCTGCAATATGATATTTGGGAGTCCATTGAAGCCTACGGTGACAAAGGAAATATCCTCAGAAAAAAACAAAAACAAGCTTTCTGTGAAACTTCTTTGTGATGTGTGAATTCATCTCACAGTGTTACACCATTCCTTTCATTGGGATGTTTGCTAACACTTTTTTCCTGGAATCTGCAATGTTATATTCGGAAATGACCCCTCTGGTGAAAAAGGAAATATCCTCAGAGAAAAACTAGAAAGAAGCTTTCTAAGAAACAGCTTTCTGTTTTGTGAATTCATCTTTTCATTGAGCAGTTTGCTAACACTGCTTAGTTGGAATTTGCAATGGGATCTTTTGGAGCACATTGAAGCTTATGGTGACAAGAGAAATATCCTCAGACAAAAGCTAGAAAGAAGCTTTCTGAGGAACTGCTTTGCAATGAGTGAGTTCATCTCACGGTGTTACACAGGTCTTTTCATTGACCAGTTTGCTAACACTGTTTTCTTGGAATCTGCAATCAGATAATTCAGAGCGTATTGAAACTTATGACGACAAAGGAAATATCCTCAGAAAAATACTAGAAAGAAGCTTCCTGAGAAGCTGCTTTGTGATGGGTGAATTCAACTCACAGAGTTACACCTTTATTTTCTTTGAGCAGTTTGGTAACACTGTTTTTATGAAATCTGCAAACGGATGTTCAGGATCACTTAGAGTTCAGAGGTGAAAAAGGAAATGCCTTCAGGTAAAAGCTTGAGAGAAGCTTTGTGAGAAACTACTTTGTGAAGTGGGCATTCATATCATAGAGTTAAATGTTTCTGTTGAGGGAACATTTTGGCATCACTCTTTTTGTGGTTTCTGACAAGGGATATTTGGGGACCCATTGAAGACTACATTGGAAACGGAAATGTCTTCATATAAAAATTAGAAAGAAGCCTTCTGAGAAACCACTTTGTTATGTGCTAATTCACCTTACAGAGTTATGCACTTCTTTCCATGGAGCAGTTTGGTAGCACTGTTTTTGGGTAATCTGAGAAGGAATATGTGGGATCGCATTGAAGCCTATGGTGACAAAGGAAATATCCTCAGGTGAAAACTAGAAAGAAGGTCTCTGAAAAAGTTCTTCCTGATGTGTTAATTCATCTCAAAGAGTTACACTGATAGAGAAGTTTGGTAACACTGCTTAACTGGGTTCTGCAAAGGGATATTTGGGAGCCCAATGAGGCCTAAGATAAAAAAGGAAATATCCTCAGATAAAAACCAGAAAGAAGCTTTCCGAGAAACTGCTTTGTGATGTGTGAATTCGCTTCACAGAGTTTCACTGTTCTTTTCATTGAGTAGTTTGCGAACACTCTTTTCTTGGAAGCTGCAATGGGGTACTTCAGAGTGCATTGAAGCTTATGGTGACAAAGGAAATGTCCTCGTATAAAAACTAGAAAGAAGCTTTCTGAGACACATCTTTGTGATGTGTTAATTCATCTCAAAGTGTTACACGATCCTTTTCAATCAACATTTTGGTAGCACTGTTTTGGGGGAATATGAGAAGGGATATTTTGTATCATATTGAAGCCTATGGTGACAAAGGAAATAACCTCAGATAAAAACTAGAAAGAAGCTTTCTGAGAAAGTACTTTCTGATGTGTTAACTCATCCCACAGAGTTACACCTTTATTTTCATGGAGCAGTTTGCAAATGCAGTATACTTGGAATCTGCAAAAGGATATTTTTGAGCTCATTGAGGCCTACGGTGAAAAAGGAAATATCCTCAGATAAAAACTAGAAAGAATCTTTCTGAGAGACTGCTTTGTGATGTCTGAGTTCATCTCACAGAGTTACACCATCCTTTTTATGGAACAGTTTGGTAGCACTGTTTTTGGGGAATCTGAGAAGGGATATTTTGGATTGCATTGAACTCCAAGGTCACTAAGGAAATATCCTCAGATAAAAACTAGAAAGAAGCTTTCTGAGAAAGTTTTTTGTGATGTGTGAATTCATCTTACAGATTTACACATTTATTTTCATGCGGCAGTTTGCTAACACTGTTTTAGTCTAATCTGCAAAGGGATATTTGGGAGCACATTGAGGTCTATAGTAGAAAAGGAAATATCCTCATATAAAAACTAGGAAGAATCTTTCTGAGAAACTGTTTGATGATGTGTGAATTCCTTTTACAGTGTTACACTGTTCTTTTCATTGAGCAGTTTGCTCACACTCCTTTTGTGGAATCTGAAAAGGGATTTTTGGCAGTGCGTTGAAGCCTGTGTTCACAAAGGAAATATCCTCAGATAAAAACTAAAAATAAGCTTTCTCAGGAACCACTTTGTGATGTGCTAATTCATCTCACAGTGTTACACGATTCTTCTCATGGATCAACTGGGTAGCACAGTTTTTGGGGAATCTGAGAAGGCACATTTTGGATCGCATTGAAGCTTATGGTGACAAAGGAATTATCATGAGATAAAAAGTAGAAAGAATCTTTCAAAGAAACTTCTTTGTGATGTGTGAATTCAACTCACAGAGTTGCGCCTTTCTTTTCGTGAAGCAGTGCTAACACTGTTTTCATCACACAGAGTTACAACTGTCATTTCATGAAGTGGTTTGCTAACACTGTTTTTATAGAATCTGCAAAGGGATATTTGGGTGCACATTGAGGCCTATGGTAAAAAAGGAAATTTCACCTCATGGAGCAGTCTGTTACCACTGCTTGTGTGGAATTTGTGATGCGATATTTGGATCACATTGAAACATTTGTTGACAAAGGAAATCTCCTCAGATAAAAACGAGAAAGAAGCATTCTGAGAAACAGCTTTGTGATGTGTTAATTCATCTCAGAGTTACACAATTCTTTTCATGGATCATTTGGTAACACTGTTTTTGGGGAATCTGAGAAGGCATATTTTGGATCGCATTGAAGAATATTTTGACACAGGAAATATCATCAGAAGACAACTAGGAAGTATTTTTCTGAGAAACTAGTTTCTTATGTGTGAATTCTTCTCACAGAGTTACACGGTTCTTTTCATTGATCACTTTGATAACACTTTTTTTTTTGGAATCTGCAATAGGATATTTGGGAGTGCATTAAAGCCTATGGTGACATAGGAAATATCCTCAGATGAAAACCCAAAAGAAGCTTTCTGAGAAACTGCTTTGTGAGGTGTGAATTCATCTCACAGGGTTACACTACTCTTTTCATTGAGCCATCTCCTAACACTCTTTTTGTGGAATCTGCAAAGGGATATTTTAGAGTGAATTGAGACCTATATTTTAAAAGGAATTATCTTCAGATAAAAACTAGAAAGAAGCCTTCTGAGAAACTGCTTTGCAATGTGTGAATTCATTTCATGGAGTTACACTGTACTTTTCACTCAGGAGTTTGCTAACATTGCTGATTCTTTGAATCTGCAGTGGGATATATCGGAGCACATTGCCGATTATGGTGACAAATGAAATATCCTCCAATAAAAACCAAAACTAAGCTTTCTGAGAAACTGCTTTGTGATGTGTGAATTCATATCACAGATTTACACTGTTCTTTTCATTGAGAAACTTGCTAACACTTTTCTCATTTAATCTGCAATCTGATATTCGGGTGCACATTCAGGAATATAGTGACAAAGGAAATATCCTAGAAAGAAGCTTCCTGAGAAAGTTCTTTGTGATGTGTGAATTCATCTCATAGAGTTACACCATTCTTTTCATGGAGCAGTTTGCTAACACAGTTTTCATGGAATTTGCAAAGGGATATTTGGGAGAGCATTGAGGACTATTGTGAAAAAGGAAATATCCTCAGATAAAAATAAGAAAGAAGGTTTCTGAGAAACTGCTTTGTAATGTGTGAATTCGTCTCACTGAGTTACACTGTTCTTTTCATTGAGCAGTTTGCAACCACTGTTTTCTTGGGATCTGCAATGGGATATTTCAGAGTGCATAGACGCTTATTTTGACAAAAGAAACATCCTCAGGCAAAAACTAGAAAGAAGCTTTGTGTGTAACAGCTTTGTGGTGTGTTAATACATGTCACAGAATTTCACGATTCTTTTCATGGATCAGTTTGGTAACATTGTTTTTGAGGAATCTGAGAAGCGATACATTGGATCGCATTGAATCCTATGGTGACAAAAGAAATATCCTTAGACAAAAACTAAAGCGAAGTTTCTGAGCAACTTCTTTGTGACGTGTGAATTCATCACACAGAGTTACAGCTTTCTTTCATGGAGCAGTTTGCTAACACTGTTTTCATGGAATCTGCAAAGGGATATTTTGGAGCACCTTGCGGCCTATGTTACACCGTTCTTTTCATTGCGAAATTTGCTAATACCTTTTTCGTTTAATCTGCAATGGGATATTTGCTGGTGCATTGCGGACTATGGTAAGAAAGGAACTATCTTCAGATAAAAACTAGAAAGAATCTCTCTCAGAAACTGCTTTCTGATGTGCAAATTCATCTTACAGACGTGCACTGTTCTTTTCCTTGAGCAGATTGATAACACTGTTTTTGTGGAATCTGCATAGGGATATTTGGGTAGGCATTCAGGCCAATGCTGAAAAAGAAAATACCCTCAGACAAAAACGAGAAAGAAGTTTCTGAGGAGCTTCTTTACAATGTGTGATTTCATCTCACAGAGTTTTACCATTTTTTTCATAGAACATTTTGCTAAAACTGTTTTCGTTGAATCTGCAAAGTGATATTTGGGAGAACATTGAGACCTACACTGAAAAAGCAAATATCCTCAGAAAAGACTAGAAAGAAGCCTACCGAGAAACTTCTTTGTGATGTGTGAATTCATCCCAAAGAGTTACACCGTTGTTTCCTTGAGCAGTCTCATAACACTGGTTTCATGGAATCTGGAAAAGGATATTTTGGAGTGCATTGAAGCCTATGGTGACAAAGGAAATATCCTCAGATAAAAACCAAAAGGAAGTTTTCTGAGTATCTGCTTTGTGATGTGTGAATTCATCTCACAGAGTTACACTGTTCTTTTCACTGAGAAGTTTGATAATACTTTTTTTCGTCTAAATGCAATGGGATATTTAGGCACACGTTGAGGAATATAGAGAAAAAGGAAATATCCTCAGATAAAAACTAGAAAGAAGGTTTCTGAGAAACACCTTTTAATGTGTGAATTCATCTCACAGAATTACAACACTGTTTTCATGGAGCAGTTTGGTAGCACTATTTTTGGGGTATGTGGGAAGGGATATTTTGATTCGTATTGAAGCTTAAGGTGACAAAGGACATATCCTCAGATAAAATCTAGAGAGAAACTTTCTGAGAAAATTCTAAGTGATGTGTGCATTCATCTCAGAAAGTTACACCTTTCTTTTCATGGAACAGTTTGCTAACACTGTTTTCATGGAATCTGCAATGGGATATTCGGGAGTACTTTGATGTCTATAGTGAAAAAGTAAATATCCCCATGTAAAAACTAGAAGGAAGCTTTCTGAGAAACAGCTTTGTAATGTTTGAATTCATCTTACAGAGTTACACCATTCTTTTCAGTGAACAAATTGATAACTCTGTTGTCATGGAATCTGTAATAGGGTATTTATGGGTGCATTGAAGCCTATATTGACAGAGGATATATCCTCAGATAAAAACCTAAAGGAAGCTTTTGGTGAAACTGCTTTTGGATGTGTGAATTCACCTCACCAAGTAACACCATTCTTTTCATTGAGAAGTTTGCTAACACTTTTTTCATTTAATCTGCAATGGGATATTTGGGAGCACATTGAGGAATACGGTGAAAAAGGAAATATCCTCAGATAAAACTAGAAATAAACATTCTGAGTAACTGCTTCATAATGGATGAATTCATCTCACAGAGTTACACTGTTCTTTGCCTTGAGCAGTTTGTTTACATTATTTCCTTGGAATCTGCGATCTGATATTTCTGAGCACATTGAAGTATATGGTGACAAAGTAAATCTCTTCGTTTAAAAATTAGAAAGAAGCTTTCTGAGAAGATGGATTTTGATGGGTTAATTCATCTCACAAATTTGCACGATTCTTTTCATGGAGCAGTTTGGTAGCACTGTTTTTGGTGCATCAGAGAAGGGATATTTTGGATCACATTGAAACCTATGATGACAAAGAAAATATCCTAAGATAAAAATTAGAAAGACGCTTTCTGAGAAAGTCCTTTGTGATGTGTGAATTCATCTCACAGAGTTACACCTTTCTTTTCATGGAGCAGTTTGCAAACACTGTTTTTGTGGAATCAGCAAAGGGATATTTCTGGGCACTCTGAGGCCTATGGTGAATAAGGAAATATCCCCAGAAAAAAAATAGAAAGAAGCTTTCTGAGAAACTGCTTTGTGATGTGCGAATTCATCTCAAGAGGTACACTGTTCTTTTCATTTCCCAGTTTGCTAACACTCTTTTCTTGGATTCTGCAATGTGATATTTCCAAGCATATTGAAGCTTATGGTGACAAAGGAAATATCCTAATATAAAAACTAGAAAGAAGCATACTGAGAAACCGATTTTGATGTGTTAATTCAGCTCACAGTGTTACACGATTTCTTTCATGGATCGGTTTGTTAGCACTGTTTTTGGGGATTCTGAAAAGGGATATTTTTGGTCACATTGAAGCCTAGGGTGACAAAGGAAACATCCTAAGATAAAAACTAGAAAGAAGCTTTGTGAGAAAGCTTTTTGCAATGTGTGAGTTTATCTCACAGAGTTACACCTTTCTTTTCATGGAAGAGTTTGCCAATACTGTTTTCGTGGAATCTGCAAAGGGATATTTGGGAGTGCATTGAGGCCTAGGAAATATCCTCAGATAAAAACTAGAAAGAAGTTTCTGAGAAAGAAGGTTGTTGTGAATGCATCTCACATAGTTACACTGTTGTTTTCATTGACCGGTTTGATAACATTATTTTCGTGGACTCTGCAATAAGATACTTGGGAGTGAATTGAAGCCTATGGTGAAAAATTAAATATCCTCAGACTAAAACCAAAAGGAAGCTTTCTCAGAAACTGCTTTGTGATGAGAGAAAAATCATCTCACAGATTTACACATTTCTTTTCATGGAGCAGTTTGCTAACACTATTTTCGTGGAATCTGCAAAGGGCTGTTCATGGGTATATTGAGGCAAATGATGAAAAAGGAAATATCCTCAGAAAAAATCTATAAAGAAGCTTTCTGAGATGTTTCTTTGTTATTTGTGAATTCATCTCACAGAGTTACACGATTCTTTTCATGGAGCAGTTTGGTAGCACTGTTCTCGGGGAATCTCAGAAAGGATATTTTGGACCACATTGAAGCCTAAGGTGACAAAGGAAATAGCCTCAGATAAAAACCAAAAAGAAACTTTCTGTGAAACTGCTTTGTGATGTGTGAATTTAACTCACTAAGTAACACTGTTCTTTTCATTGAGAAGATTGCTAACACCTTTTTCATTTACTCTGCAATGGGATACTCGGGAGTGCATTGAGGAATACGGTGGAAAAGGAAATACCCTCAGATTAAAACCAGAAAGAAGCTTTCAGAGAAATTCCTTTGTGATATGTGCATTCATCTCATAGTGGTAAAAGTTTCTGTTGAGGGAAAACTTTTGCATCACTGTTTCTGTGGTGTCTGAGAAGGGATATCTGAGAGCACATTGAAGCCTATGGTGGCAAAGGAAATATCCTCAGGCAAAAACCAAAAAGAATATTTCTGAGAAACTGTGTTCTGATGTTTGAATTCATCTCACAGATTTACACCTTGCTTTTCATGGAGCAGATTGTTAACACTGTTTTCATGGAATCTACAAAGGAATATTCAGAAGCCCATTGAGGCAAAAAGTGAAAAAGGAAACATTAACGTACAAAAACTAGAGAGAAGCTTTATGACACACTGCTTTGTGATTTGTGAATACAGCTCACAGACTTACACAATTCTTTTCATGAAGCAGTTTGGTAGCACTGCTCTTGGGGAATCTAAGAAGGGATAATTTGGTTTGCATTGAAGCCAACAGTGACAAAGGAATTATCCTCAGATAAAATCTAGAAAGAATCTTCCTGGGAAACTTCTTTGTGATGTGGGAATTCATCTCACAGAGTTACACCATTCTTTTCATTGAGATGATGGGTAACACTTTTTTTGTGGAATCTGTGATGGGATATTCTGGAGTGCATTGAGGCCTATGTTGAAAAAGGAAATATACTCAGATAAAAACTAGAAAGAAGCTTTCTGAGAAACAGGTGTGTGATGTGTGAATTCATCTCACAGAGTTACACCATTCTTTTCTTGGAGCAGTTTGGTAGCACTGTTTTTAGGGAATCTGAGAAGGGATATTTGGATCACGTTGAAGCCAATGGTGACAAAGGTAATATACCCAGACAAAAAACCAAGGAATCTTTCTGAGAAACTTCTTTGTGAGGTATGAATTCATCTCATTCACTTACACCTTTCTTTTCATTGAGCAGTTTGCTAACACTGTTTTCTTGGAATCTGCAAAGGGATATTCACGAGTGCATTGAGGCCTTTGGAGAAAAAGGAAATAATCTTAGACAAAAACTAGAAAGAAGATTTCTGAGAAACTGCTTTGTAATTTTTGAATTCATCTCACAGAGTTACACTATTCTTTTCATGGAGCAGATTGGTAGCACTGTTTTTGTACAATCTGAGAAGGGATATTTTGGATTGCACTGAAGCCTATTCTGACAAAGGAAATATCCCAAATAAAAACTAGGAAGAACCTGTCTGAGAATCTGCTTTGTGATGTTCGAATTCATCTCATAGAGTTACACCTTCCCTTCCATGGAGTCGTTTGCTAACACTGTTTTTGTGGAATATGCAAGGGGATATTTGGGAGTGCTTTGAGACCTATGGCGAAAAAGGAAATATCCTCAGGTTAAAATTAGAAAGAAGTTTTCTGAGGAACTGCTTTGTGATGTGTGAATTCATCTCACAGAGGTACAATGTTCTTTTCATTGAGCAGTTTGCTAACACTGTTTTCTTGGAATCTGCAATGGGATATTTTGGAACACACTAGAAAGAAGTGTTCTGAAAAACTGCTTTGTGATTTGTGAATTCATCTCACAGAGTTACATGATTCTTTTTACATGGAGCAGTTTAGTAGCACTGTTTTTATGGAATCTGCAAAGGGATATTTGGGAGCTCCTAGAAGCCTAAGGTGAAAAAAGAAATAACTTCATATAAAAACTGGAGAGAAGCTTTTCAAGAAACGGTGTTTGATGTGTGTATTCAACTCATAGAGTTTAACCCTTTTGTTGATTGAGCAGTTCGGCATCACTGTTTTTGTGGTATCTGAGAGGAGACATTTGGGAGCACATTGAAGCCTATGATGAAAAAGGAAATATCATCAGATTTAAACTAGAAAGAAGCTTTCTGAGAAATTGTTTTGTGATGGGTGAATTCATATCACACAGTTACACCTTTCTTTTCATGGAGCTGTTTGCTAACACTGTTTTCATGTAATCTGCAAAGGTATATTTGGGAGCACAATGAGGCCTATGGTGAAAAAACAAATATCCTCAGATAAAAACTGGAAAGAAACTGTCTGTGAAACTGCATTGTGATGTGTGAATTTGTCTCACAGAGTTAGACCATTCTTCTCATTGAGCAGTTTGATAACTCTATTTCCATGTATTCTGCAATAGGATATTCAGGAACGTTTCGAAGCTTATTGTGACAAAGAAAATATAAATAATCAAAAAGAAGTTTTCTAAGAAACTGCTTTGTGATGTGTTAATTCATCTCATGGAGTTTCATGATTCTTTTCAAGGATCAGTTTGGTAGTACTGTTTTTGGGAATCTTAGAAGGGATATTTTGATCGCATTGAAACCTATGGTGACTAAGGAAATATCCTCAGAAATATACTAGAAAGAAGCTTTCTCAGGGAATTCTTTGTGATGTGTGAATTCATCTAACAGAGCTACAACTGTCTTTTTGTGGAGCAGTTTGAAAACACTGTTTTCGTTGAAACCACAACAGGATATTTGGGAGAACATTCAGGCCTATAGTGAAAAACGAAATATCCTCAGATAAAAACTAGAAAGAAGCATTCTGAGAAACTGCTTTGTGATGTGTGAATTCGTCTCAAACAATTACATCATTCTTTTCATTGAGCAGTTTGATAACACAGCTTTCGTGAAATCTGAAAAGGATATTTGGGAGTGCATTGAAGCCTATGGTGACAAAGGAAATATCCTCAGAAAAAAAACAAAAAGAAGTTCTCTGAGAAACAACTTTGTGATATGAGAAATCATCTCACAGAGTTACACTGCTCTTTTCATTGAGCAGTTCGCTAACTCTGTTTTCTTGGAATTTGCAATCGGATATATCGTAGTGCATTGAAAATTATGGTGACAAAAAATATCCTCGTATAGAAACTAGAAAGGAGCTTTCTGTGAAACCACTTTGTGATTTGTTAATTCATCTCACACTGTTACACGACACTTTCCATTGATCAGTTTGGTAGCACGGTTTTTTGGGACTCTGAGAAGGTATATTTTGGATTGCATTGAAGCCTATCATGACTAAGGAAATATCCTCGGATAAAAACTGGAAAGAAGTTTTTTGTGGAAGATGGCCGAATAGGAGCGGCTCCAGTCTTCAACTCCCAGCGCCAGCGACACAGAAGACCGGTGATTTCGGCATTTTCAACTGAGGTACTGGGTTCATCTCACTGGGGAGTGCGGAAGATGGTACTGGTCGGCTACTGCAGCCCGATAGCGAGGCTGAAGCAGAGGCGAGCATTGCACCCTCACCTGGGAAGCGCAAAGGCGAGGAAGGAATCCCTTTTCGCCAGGGAACTGAGACCCGCACAACACCTGGAAAATCGGGTGCTCCCACCCCAGCCTGCGCTTGCAGGCAAACAGGCACACCAGAAGTCATATCCCACACTGGCTGGGAGGGTCCCACACCCGGAGCCTCCTCATTGCTATCACAGCGATCTGTGATCTACCCGGCAAAGGCAGGCAGCGAGGCTGGGGAGGGGCGCCGCCATTGCTCCAGGCTTAAGTAGGTAGAAACAAAGCTGCTGGGGCTTTCGGGCCTGGGTGGAGCTCACAGCGGCTCAAGGCTTCCTTACCTGTCTCTGTAGACTCCACCTCTGGGGGCAGGGCACAGTAAGCAATAACAAAGCATGAATGCCTCTGCAGACCAAACGACTCTGTCTGGCAGGCACAGAGAGGCAGTGGATCTCCCAACAGGAGGTTGAGATCTGAGAAGGGGCCGGACTCCCTGCTCAAGCGGGTCCCTGACCCCTGAGTAGCCTAGCAGGAGACATCCCCCACACTAGGGGCAGTCTGACACCCCACACCTCACAGGGTGGAGTTACACCCCTGAGAGGGGGAGAGCTTCCAAAGCAAGAGAATCAGACAGGTACACTTGCTGTTCCAGAAATATTCTATCTTCTGCAGTCTCTGCTGCTGATACCCAGGCAAACAGGGTCTGGGTGGACCTCAAGCAATCTCCAACAGACCTACAGCTGAGGGTCCTGACTGTTAGAAGGAAAACTATCAGAGCAGGAGGACACCTGCACCCAAAACCCCATCCAGTACATCACCATCATCCAAAGAGACCAGGGGCAGATAAAACCACAAAGATGGGGAAAAAGCAGGGCAGAGAAAAGCTGGAAATTCAAAAACAAGAGCGCATCTCGGCCAAAGGCGTAGTAAAGAAATATCGCCAACAGCGGATCAAAGAGAAGCTGGACGGAGAATGACTTTTGTGAGAGATGAGAGAAAGGCTGATCCATCAAATTTCTCAGGCTAAAGGAGAATTACGTGCAAGCATAAAGGCAAAATCTTGAAAAAGTGGAAGAATTGGCGAGCTGAACTGAATTAATGCAGAGAAGGTCAAAGCGAAATGAAAGAGATGAAAGCATGACACGAGAAATCACGGTGACAAATGCAAACTTCAGTAACCGACTCGATCAACTGGAAGAAAGAGTATCCAGCGATTGAGGATCAAATGAATAATAGAAATGAAGCGAAAGAAACAAAAAGAAAAAAGAAAGAAAAAGAAATAGACAAAGCCTGCAAGAGTATGGGATTATGTAAAAGACCAAATCTCCGTCTGATTGGGGTGCCTGAAAGTGAGGAAGAAATGGAACCAAGTTGGAAGAAACACTCTTCAGGATATCATCAGGAGAAACTTCCCAACCTAGTAGGGCAGGCCAACATTCAAATCCAGGAAATACAGAGAAGCATACAAAGATACTCCTCGAGAAGAGCAACTCAAGACACATAATTGCCAGATTCACCAAGAAGTTGAAATGAAGGAAAAAATCTTAGGGCAGCCAGAGAGAAAGGTGGGTTACCCACAAAGGGAAGCCCATCAGACTCACAGCAGATCTCGGCAGAAACTCTCAAGCCAGAAGAGTGAGGGGCCAATATTCAACATTCAAAAGAAAATTTTAAACCCAGAATTTCATATCAGCCAAACTAAGTTTCATAAGTGAAGGAGAAATAAAATCCTTTACAGATAAGCAAATGCTTGAGATTTTGTCACCACTAGGCCTGCCACAAAGAGACCCTGAAGGAAGTACTAAACATGGAAAAGGAACAACGGTTACCAGCCATCTCAAAAACATGCCAAAATGTAAAGACCATCGAGGCTAGGAAGAAACTATATCAGCTAATGAGCAAAATAACCAGTTAATATCACTTAATGGCAGGATCAAGTTCACACATAACAATCTTAACCTTAAATGTAAATGGACTAAATGCTCCAATTAAAGAACACAGACTGGCAAACTGGATAAAGTCCAAGACCCATCAAGTCTGCGTATTCAGGAGACCCATCTCACATGCAGAGAGACATACATAGGCTCAAAATAAAGGGATGGAGAAGATTTACCAAGCAAATGGAGAACAAAAAAAAGCGGGGGTTGCAATACTAGTCTCTGATAAAACAGACTTTTAAACCATCAAGAAATCAAGAGAGAGACAAAGAGAGCCATTACATAATGGTCAAGGGATCAATTCAACAGGAAAGGCTAACCTATCCTAAATATATATGCACCCAATACAGGAGCACCCAGATTCATAAAGCAAGTCCTTAGAGACTTACAAAGAGACTTAGACTCATACAATAATAATGGGAACTTCAACCTCCACTGTCAACGTGGGACAGATCAACGAGACAGAAAGTTAACAAAGGATATCCAGGAATTGAACTCACATCTCTGCAGCAAAGCAGACCTAATGAACATCTATATAGAACTCTCCACCCCAAATCAACAGAATATGCATTTCTCAGCACCATCGTACTTATTCCAAAATTGATACGTAATTGGAAGTAAAGCACTCCTCAACAAATGTACAAGAACCAAAGAAATTATTACAAACTGTCTCTCAGACCACAGTGCAATCAAACTAGAACTCAGGACTAAGAAACTCAATCAAAACCGCTCAACTACATGAAGCAGAACAACCTGCTCCTGAATGACTACTGGGTACATCAAGTAGAGGCAGAAATAAAGATGTTCTTTGAAACCAATGAGAACAAGATACAACATACCAGAATCTGGGACACATTTAAAGCAGTGTGTAGAGGGGAAATTTATAGCACTAAATGCCCACAGAGAAAGCTAGGAAAGATCTAAAATTGACCTCCTAACATACTTAATTAAAAGAATTAGAAGCAGAGAGCAAACACATTGAAAGCTAGCAGAAGGCTAGAAATAACTAAGATCAGAGCAGAACTGGAAGGAGATACAGACACAAAAACCACTCCAAAATCAATGAATCCAGGAGTTGGTTTTTGAAAAGATCAACAAAATTGACAGACCACTAAGCAAGACTAATAAAGAAAAGAGAAAGAATCAAATCAGCATAATTAAAATGATAAAGGGGATATCACCCACCCACAGAAATACAAACTACCATCAGAGAATACCTCTCAACACCTCGCCAAATAAACTGGAAAATCTAGAGAAGAAATGGATAATTTCCTGGACACTTACACTCTTCCAAGACTAAACCAGGAAGAAGTTGAATCCCTGAATAGACCAATAGCAGGCTCTGAAATTGAGGCAACAATTAATAGCTTCCAACCAAAAAGTCCAGGACCAGATGGATTCACAGCTGAATTCTACCAAGTACAAGAGGAGGAGTTGGTACCATTCCTTCTGAAACTATTCAATCAATAGAAAAAGAGAATCCTCCTATGTTTGTGGGGCCAACATCCTGATACCAAAGCCTGGCAAAGATACAACAAAAAGATTGCAGACCAATATCCTGATGAACATCGATGCAAAAATCCTCCAATAAAATACTGGCAAACCAGTTCAGCAACACATCAAAAGCTTATCCACCATGATCAAGTGGGCTTCATCCCTGGGATGCAAGGCTGGTTCAACATTAAGCAAATCAATAAACATAATCCAACGCCTCGGCAGAACCAAAGACAAGAACCACATGGTTATCTCAATAGATGCAGAAAAGGCTTTTGACCAAAATTGCTTAGCCCTTCATTACTAAAAGCAGCTCCAGCAATTCCGGTATTGATGGAGCGTACCTCAAAATAATAAGGCTATTTATGACAAACCCACAGCCAATATCATACTGAATGGGCAAAACTGGAAAATTCCCTTTGAAAACTGGCTAGAGACAGGGATGCCCTCTCTCACCCTCCTATTCAACATAGTGTTGGAAGTTCTGGCTAGGGCAATTAGGCAGAACCGAAATCAGGGGTATTCAGTTAGGAAAAGAAGAAGTCAAATTGTCCCTGTTTGCAGATGACATGATTGTATATTTAGAAAACCCCATTGTCTCAGCCCAAAATCTCCTTAAGCTGATAAGCAACTTCAGCAAAGTCTCAGGATACAAAATTAATGTGCAAATCACAAGCATTCTTATACACCAGTAACAGACAAACAGAGAGCCAAATCATGAATGAACTTCCATTCACAATTTAGCTTCAAAGAGAATCAAATACCTAGAATCCAACTTACAAGGGATGTAAAAGGACCTCTTCAAAGGAGAACTACAAACCACTGCTCAGTGAAATAAAGAGGACACAAACAAATGAGCATACCATGCTCATGGATAGGAAGAATCAATGCTCATTGAAAATGGCCATACTGCCCAAGGTGACTATAGATTCAATGCCATCCCCATCAAGCTACCAATGAGTTTCTTCACAGAATTTGGAAAAACTGCTTTAAAGTTCATATGGAACCAAAAAAGAGCCCGCATCTCAAGACAATCCTAAGTCAAAAGGAGAACAAAGCTGGGAGGCATCACGCTACTGACTTTAAACTATACTACAAGGCTACAGTAGCAAAACAGCATGGTACTGGTACCAAAACAGAGATATAGACAATGGAACAGAACAGAGTCCTCAGAAATAATACCACACATCTACAACCATCTGATCTTTGACAAACCTGAGAGGAAACAAGAAATGGGGAAAAGGATTCCCTATTTAATAAATGGTGCTGGGAAAATTGGCTAGCCATAAGTGATAGAAAGCTGAAACTGGATCCTTTCCTTACTCCTTATCGAAAAGTAATTCAAGATGGTTAGAGACTTAAATGTTAGACCTAATACCATAAAATCCTAGAGAGAAAACCTAGGTAGTACCATTCAGGACATGACATGGGCAAAAGAGACTTCATCTCTAAAACACCAAAAGCAACAGCAAAAGCCAAAATTGACAAATGGGATCTCATTAAACTAAAGAGCTTCTGCACAGCAAAAGCTACCATCAGAGTGAACAGGCAACCTACAGAATGGGAGAACATTTTGCAATCACTCATATGACAAAGGGCTAATATGTCCAGAACCACAAAGAACTCAAACAAATTTACAAGAAAAACAGCAACCCCATCAAAAGTGGGCAAAGGATATGAATAGACATTTCTCAAAGAAGACATTCATACAGCCAACAAACACATGAAAAAATGCTCATCATCACTGTGCATCAGAGAAATGCAAATCAAAACCACAATGAGATACCATCTCACACCAGTTAGAATGGCGATCATTAAAAGTCAGAGGAAACAACAGGTGCTGGAGAGGATGTGGAGAAATAGGAACACTTTTACACTGTTGGTGGATTGTAAAAGCTAGTTCAACCATTATGGAAAACAGTATGGCGATTCTCAAGGATCTAGAACTAGATGTACCATATGACCCAACCATCCATTACTGGGGATATACCCAAGTTATAAGTATGCTGCTCTAAAGGTATGCCACCACGTATGTTTATTGCAGCACTATTCTATATCTTAAAGACTTGGAATCAGCAAATGTCCATCAGTGACAGATTGGATTAAGAAAATGTGGCACATATACACCATGGAATACTATGCAGCCATCAAAAAGAGATGAGTTTGTGTCCTTTGTAGGGACATGGATGCAGCTGGAATATGTTCTGCTCAAAATATCACAAGAACAGAAAACCAAACTGCATATGTTCTCTCCTCCTTAGGTGGGAACTGAACAATGAGATCACTTGGACTCAGGAAGGGAACATCACACACGGGGCCTATCATGGGGGAGGGGAGGGGGAGGATTGCATTAGGAGTTATACCTGATGTAAATGACGAGTTGATGGGTGCAGCACACCAACAAGGCACAAGTATACATATGTAACAAACCTGCACGTTATGCACATGTAGCCCCTTACACCACAACTTACAGTATAATAATAATAAATAAAATTAAAAATAAAAATAAAAAAAAAAAAACAAAAACAAAAAAAAAAAAAAAACTGGAAAGAAGCTTTCTCAGAAACGTCTTTGTGATGTGGTCGCATCTCTCAGAGTTACGCCTTTTCTTTATGGATCAGTTTGCCCCAACACTTTTCTCATGGAATCTGCAATAGGACATTTGGAGTGCATTGGAAGCCTATGGTGACATAGGAAATATCTTTTGATGAAAATCAAAAAGCTTTCCTGAGAAACCATGTTGTGTTGTGTGAATTCATCTCAAAAACTCACATTGCTCTTTTCACTGGAAGCAGTTTGATAACACAGTTTTCTTGGAATGTCGGCAATGGGATATTTTTGGAGTGCATTGAAGTTTATGGTGACAAAGAAAATATGCATCATATACAAACTAGAAAGAAACTTTCTAGAAACTACTTTGCGATGTTGAACTGGCATACCGGGGCATGAATGCTTTTAGGATAACTGGCACCTGTTTTTGGGAATCTGACAAAGGTATATTTAGGATCACATTGAAGCCTATGGTGACAAAGGAAAATATCCTCAGATAATAACTAGAAAGAAAGATTCTCATAAAGTTATTTGTGATGTCTGAATTCATCTCACAGAGTTATACCTTTCCTTTCATGGAGCAGTTTACTAACACTGTTTTCATGGAATCTGCAAAGTGATATTTAGGATGCATTTACTTCTATAGTGAAAAAAGGAAATATCCTCAGATAAAATTAGAAACAAGCTTTCTGAGAAACTACTTTTTCATGTGTTAATTCATCTCACAATGTTACTGCAGTTCTTTTCATTGAGCAGTTTGATAACACTGTTTTCATGGGAGCTGTAATAGGATATTTGAAGTGCTTTGGAAACTATGGTGGCAAAGGAACATCCTTAATAAAACCAAAAGATGCTTTCTGAGAAACTGCTCTGGATGTGGAAAATCATCGCACAAAGTTACACTGTTCTTTCATTAGAAATGAATTTGCTAACACTGTTTTCTTGGAATCTGCAATGCAGGATATTTTAGAGCATTGGAAGCTTATTGTGAATAAGGAAATATCCTCCAGAAAAAATTAGAAAGATACTTTCTGAAAAACTGCTTTATGATGTGTTAATTCATCTCACAGAGTTACATGAGATTCTTTTCATGGATCATTTTGATAG
This sequence comes from Papio anubis, assembly GCF_008728515.1. NCBI lineage: Eukaryota > Metazoa > Chordata > Mammalia > Primates > Cercopithecidae > Papio > Papio anubis. Next base: position 31,271 of record NW_022169748.1, on the reverse strand, counting down.
CACTGTTTTGGGGAATGAAGTATGGTTGTTTTGGTCCATTAGAAGACTGGTGAAAAGGAAATATCCTCAGATAAAAACTAGAAAAGATTTCTGAGAAAGTTCCTGGGGTGTGAGTCATCTCACAGATTTACACCTTTATTTTCATGGAGGCAGTTTACTAGCACTGTTTTGTATTGACAAAATATCTCAGTCAAATTCAAGAAACTGCTTTGTGATGTGAATTCATCTCAGAGAGTTACACTGTTCGACTTCATGGTGGATTTGCTAATGCTGTTTCTTGGAATCTGCAATGGGATATTTCAGAGTGCATTGAAGCTTATGGAGACAAAGGAAATATCTTCATATAAAAATAGAAAGAAGCTTTCTGAGAAACGGTTTTATGATGTGTTAATTCATCTTATGGAGTTACATGATTCTTTTCATGGATAATTTTGGTAGCAAGGTTTTTGGGGAATCTGAGAAGGGATATTTTGGATCACATTGAAGCCAATAATGACTAAGGAAATATCCTCAGAAAAAACTAGAAAGAAGCCTTCTGAGAAAGTTCTTTGTGATGTGTGAATTCATCTCACAGAGTTACAGCTGTCTTTTCATGGAGTAGTTGCTAACACAGTTTTAGTGGAATCTGCAAAAGGATATTTGTGAGCGCTTTGAGGCCTATGGTGAAAAAGGAAATATCCCCATACAAAAAGGAGAAAGAGTCTCTCTGAGAAACTCTTTTGTGGTGTGTGAATTCAATTCACAGAATTACACTGTTCTTTTAATTAAGCAGTGGGCTAACACTGTTTTCTTGGAATCTGCAGTGGCATATTTTGGAGTGCTTTGAAGCCTATTGATAAAAATTAAATATCCTCAGATAAAAACTAGAAAGAAACTTTCTGAGAAACTCCTTTGTGATCTGTGAATTCATCTCACAGAGTTACACGATGCTTTCAATGGATGCTTTCAGTTTGATAGCATTGTTTTCATGGAATCTTCAAAGGGATATTTGGTGGCTCATTCAAGCCTAAGGTGAAAAAGGAAACACCCTCAGATAAAAACGAGAAAGAAGCTTTCTAGCTTTCTGAGAAATTTCTTTGTGATATGTGATTTCATCTCATGCAGTTACACCTTTCTTTTCATGAACCAGTTTGCTAACACTGTTTTTGTGCAATCTGCAAAGGGATATTTGGGAGTGCACTGAGGTCTATGGTGAAAAAGGAAATATCCTCAGACTAAAACTAGAAAGAAGCTTTCTGAGAAACTGTTTTTTGATGAGTGCATTCCTTTCACAGAGTTACACTGTTATTTTCATTGAGCAGTTTGCTAACACTGTTTTCTAGGAATTTGCAATGGGATACTTCGGAGCTCATTGAAGCTTACAATGACAAAGGAAATACTTTCACATAAAAACTAGAAAAAAAGCTTTCTGAAAAACCACTTTGTGATGTGTTAATTCATCTCACAGAGTTACATGATTCTTTTCATGGATCAAATTTTTAGCACTGTTTTTCTGGTATCTGAATAGGGATATTTTGGATAGCATTGAAGCCTAGGGTGACAAAGAAATTATTCTCAGATAACAACTAGAAAGAAACTTTCTGAGAAAGGCTTTTGGGATGTGTGAATTCACCTCACAGAGTTACACCTTTGTTTTCATGGAACAGTGTGTTAAAACTGTTTTCGCGGACTCTGCAATGTGATATCCAGGAGCACATTGAGGCCTATGGTGAAAAAGGAAATATCCTCAGATAAAAACTACAAAGAAGGTTTCTGAGAAACTGTTTTGTTATGGGTGAATTCTTCTCACAGAGTTACACTGTTCTTTTCTTTCATACATATGATAACACTGCTTTACTGGAGTCTGCAATAGGATATTTGAGAGTGCATTGAAGCCTATGGTGACAAAGGAAGTATCCCCATAGAAAAACCAAAAAGAAGCTTTCTGAGAAACTGCTCTGTGAAGTGTGAATTCAACTCACAGAGTTACACTGTTCTCTTCAATGAGCTATTTGCTAAAACTGTTTTCCTGCAAACTACAATGGAATATTTCAGAGCACATTGAAGTTTATAGTGAAAAAGTAAATATCCTCAGACAAAAACTAGAAAGAAACACACTGAGAAACTGTTTTATGATTTGTGACTTCATAGCATGGTGTTACACGATTCTTCTCATGGATCAGTTAGATAGAACTGTTTCTGGGGAATCTGAGAAGGGATATTTTGGATCGTATTGTAGCCTATGGTGACAAAGGAAATATCCTCAGATAAGAACTATAATGAATATTTCTGAGAAAGTTCTTTGTGACGCTTGAATTCATCTCACATAGTTACACCTTTCTTTTCATGGAGAAGTTTGCTAACACTGTTTTCGTAGAATCGGCAACTGGATAATTGGGAGAGCACTGAGGCCTATAGTGGAAAAGGAAATATCCTCATAGAAAAACTAGAAAGAATATTTCTGAAAATCAGATTTGTGATGTTTGTACTTAATGCACAGAGTTTCAATGTTGTTTTCATTGAATAGTTTGCTAACACTCTTTTCTTGGAATCTACAATGGCATATTTTGGAGTGCATTGAAGCTTAGTGTGAAAAAGGAAATATCCTCAGTCAAAAACTAAAAGAAACTTTCAGAGAAACTGCCTTGTGATTTGTGAATTCATGTCAGAGAATTACACTGTTCTTCTCATTGAGTAGTTTGCTAACACTATTTTCTTGGAATCTGCAATGGGATATTCTGGAGTGCATTGAAGCTTATAGTGACAAAGGAAATATCCTCATATAAAAACTAGAAAGAAGCTTTCTGAGAAATTGCTTTGGGATGTGTTAATTCATCTGACAGAGTTACACGATTGTTTTCATGGATCAGTTTGGTAGCACTGTCATTGGGGAATCTAAAAGGGATATTTTAGATATTTTAGATTGCATTGAAGCCCATAGTGACTAAGGATATATCATCAGAAAAAAACTAGAAAAAGGATATATGAGAAAGTTCTTTATGATGTGTGAATTCATCTCACATAGTTACATCTTTCTTTACATGGGGGAGTTTCCTAACACAGGTTTCGTGGAATCAGCAAGGGAATATTTGGGAACGCATTGAAGCCTATAGTGAAAAAGGAAATATCCTCATAAGAAAACATAAAAGAAGCTTTCTGAGAAACTACTTTGTGATGTGTGAATTTATCTCACAGAGTTACACCATTCTTTTCATTGAGCAGTTTGATAACACTGTTTTCATGGAGTCTGCAATACGATATCTGGGAGCGCAGTGAAGCCTAAGGTGACAAAGGAAATATCTTCACAGAAAAATCAAAAAGAAACATTCTGAGAAACTGCTTTGTGATTTTTGAATTCAATTCACCGAGTTACCCTCTTCCTTTCATTGAGCAGTTTCTTAACACTGTGTTTTTGGAATCTGCAATGAGATATTTCAGAGCGCATTGAAACTTGTTGTGAGAAAAGAAATATAATCAGACAAAAATTAGAAAGACATTTTCTGAGAAACTGCTTTCTGATTTGTGAATTCATCTCACTGAGTTACACGATTCTTTTCATGGAGAAATTTGATAGCACTGTTTTTGGGGAATCTGAGAAGGAATATTTGGAATTGCATTTAAGCCTATGGTGACAAAGGAAATATCCTCAGATGAAAACCAAAAAGAAACTTTCTGTGAAACTGCTTTGTGATGTGAGAATTTATCCTACAGAGTTACACCGTTATTTTCATTGGGAAGTTTGATAACACTTTTTTCATGAAATCAGCAATGGGATATTACTAGTGCTATGAGGAATATGGTGTAAAAGGAAATAGCTTGAGATAAAAATTAGAAAGAAGCCTTCTGAAAAACAGCTTTATGATGTGTGAGTTCATCTCACATAGTTACAGCATGATCTTCAAGGACGTGTTTGGTAGCGCTGTTTTTGGGTATCTGAGAAGGGATAAGTTGAATTGCATTGAAGCCTATTGTGACAAAGGAAATATCCTAGACGAAAACGAAATAGAAGCTATCTGAGAAACTGTTTTGTTATGTGACAATTCATCTCACAGATTTATATCTTTCTTCTCATGGAGAAGGCTGCTAACAGTATTTTCTTGGAATCTACAATGGCATATTTCAGACTGCATTGAAGCGTATGGTGACAAAGCAATTATCCTAACATAAAAACTAGAAAGAAGCTTTCTGAAAAAGTTATTTGTGACGTGTCAAACATCTGACAGAATTATACCTTTCTTTTCATGGAGAAGTTTGCTAACACTGTTTTCGTGGAATCTGCAAAGGGGTATTTAGGAGCAAATTGAGGCCTATTGTGAAAAAGGATATATGCTCAGATAAGAAATGGAAAGAAGCTTTCTGAAAAACTGCTATCTGAGGTGTGAATTCATCTCACAGAGTTGCATTTTCATTTCATGAAACAGTATGTTACCACTGTTTTTGGGGAATCTCAGAAGGGATATTTTGGATTCCATTAAAGCCTACACTGACAAAGGAAATATCATCAAATGAAAACCAGAAAGAAGATTTCTGAGAAACTTCTTTGTGACCTGTGAATTCATCTCACAGAGTTACACCATTCCCCTCAAGAAGCCATTCGCTAAGACGGTTCTTGTGGAATTTGCAAAGTGACACTTGGCAGCCCATGGAGGGCTATGGTGAAAAAGATAATATCCTCAGATAAACAGTGGAATGAAGGGTTCTGAGAAACTGCATTGTGACATGTGAATGCAACTCACACAGTTACACTTTCCTTTTCATGGATCCGTTTGCTAACACTGTTTTCTTGAAATCTGCATTAGGATATTTCTCAGCGCATTGAAGCTTACGGTGGCAATGGAAATATCCTCCAATAAAACTGGAAAGTAGCTTTCTGAGAAACCTCTTTGTGATATGTGAATTCATCTCACCAAGTTACATCTTTGTCTTCACGAAGCAGTTTGCTAACACTGTTTTTGTGGATTCTGCAAAAGGATATTTGAGAGCTCATTGATGGCTATTGTGAAAAAGGAAATATCTTCAGAAACTGGAAAGAAGTGTTCTGAGAACCTGCATTGTGGTATGCAAATGCAACTCACAGAGTTCCACTTTTCTCCTCAGGGATCCGTTTGTTAACACTGTTCTCTTGAAATCTGCAACGGGATACTTCTTAGTGCAATGAAGCATATGGTGACAAAGGAACTCTCCAGAGATGAAAACGTGAAAGAAGCTTTCTGAGAAATTGCTTTCTGATATGTGACTTCACCTCACAGAGTTACACCACTAATTCTTGCAGCCGTTTGCTAGCATTGTTTTTGTGGATTATGAAAACTGATATTTCGGATGGGTTTGAAGAATATTAGGACCAAGGAAATATCCTCTGAGAAAAACCGGAATGAAGCTCTCTGAGAAACTGCTTTGTGATGTGTGAATTCACTTCACAGTGTTACACCACTCTTTCATGTAGGAGTTTGCTAGCACTGATTTTGTGAAATCACAGAAGTGATATCTTGGATATCATTGAATCCCATGGTGAATAATGAAATATCCTGAGACAAATCTGCAGAGAAGCCTTCTCAGAAACTTCTTTGTTGTGGGTGAAATCAGCTCACAGAGTGTCATCATCGTTTACATTGAGAAGCCTGCTAACAGTGTTTTCACAGAATCTGCAAGAAGACACACGGTGGGGCTCTGAGACCACAAATAACCTTAGCTCAACAACGAAAGAAGCTTTCTGGGAAACTTCTTTGTGTTGTGTGAATTCAGCTCACTGAGTTACACCTGTATGTCATGGAGCCGTTTGCTAGCCCTATTTTTGTGGAATCTGAGAGGCGATATTTCGGATCCCTTTGAAGACTATAGGGCCAAAGGAAATATCCACTGATAAAAATGAGAAAGAAGCTTTCTGAGAAACTTCTTTGTGATCTGTGAATTCATCTCACAGAGTTACACCTCTCCCCTCAAAAAGCCGTTCCCTAAGACTGTTCTTGTGGAATTTGCAAAGGGACATTTGGAAGCCCATGGAGGCCTATGGTAAAAAAAAAAATATATCGTCAAATAAACACTGGAAGGAAGCGGACTGAGAAACTACATTGTGACATGTGAATGCAACTCACAGAGTTACACTTTCCTTTTCATTGATCCGTTTGGTAACACTGTTTTCTTGAAATCTGCATTGGGATATTTCTTAGTGAAATGAAGTTTACGGTGGCAAAGGAAATATTCTCCAATAAAAACTAGAAAGTAGCTTTATGAGAAACTTCTTTGTGATAAGTAAATTCATCTCACTGAGTTAGATCTTTGTCTTCATGAAGAAGTTTGCTAACACTGTTTTCGTGGATTCTCCAAAGGGATATTTGGGAGGTTATTGAGGGCTATGGTGAAAAAGGAAATATCCTCAGATAGAAACTGGAAAGAAGCATTCTGAGAACTGTATTGCGATGCGTGAATGCAACTCACAGAGTTATACTTTTCCCTTCAGGGATCTGTTTGCTAACACAGTTCTTTTGAAATCTGCAATGGGATACTTCTTAGTGCAATGAAGCTTACGGTGACAAAGGAAATATCCTCAGATAAAAAAGGGAAAGGAGCTTTCTGAGAAATTGCTTTGTGATATGTGACTTCATCTCACAGAGTTACACCACTATTTCGTGCAGCCGTTTGCTAGCATTGTTTTTGTGGATTCTGAGAACTGATATTTCGGATGGGTTTGAAGAGTAGACGGACCAAGGAAATAGCCTCTGAGAAAAATCAAAATGAAGCTTTCTGAGAAACGGCTTTGTGATGTGTGAATTCAGTTCACAGTGTTACACCACACTTTCATGGAGGAGTTTGCTAGCACTGATTTTGTGGAATCTCAGAAGTGATATCTTGGATATGGTTGAGTCCCATGGTGAATCATGAAATATCCTCAGTCAAATCTGCAGAGAAGCCCTCACAGAAACTTCTTTGTTGTGGGTGAAGTCAGCTCACAGTGTGTCATCAATGTTTTCATTCAGAAGATTGCTAACAGTGTTTTCGAAGAATCGGCAATAAGACACAGGGTGGCGCTCCAAGACCACAAATAACCATACCTCACCCACTAAAGAAGCTTTCTGAGAAACGGCTTTGTGATGTGTGAATTCAACTCAATGAGTTACTCCTGTATTTCGTGGAGCCGTTTCCTAGCCCTGTTTTTGTGGAATGTGAGAAGCGATATTACGGGTCCCTTTAAAGACTATAGGGCCATAGGAAATATCCTCTGATAAAAATGAGAAAGAAGCTTTCTGAGAAACTTCTTTGTGTTCTGTGAATTCATCGCACAGAGTTACACCTTTCCGCTCAAGAAGCCATTCACTAAGACTGTTCTTGTGGAATTTACAAAGTGACATTTGGAAGCCCATGGAGGGCTATGGTGAAAAAGAAAATATCCTCAGATAAACACTGAAAAGAAGCGTTCTGAGAAACTGCGTAGTGACATGTGCATGCAACTCACAGAGTTACACTTTACTTTTCATTGATCTGCTTGCTAACACTGTTTTCTTGAAATCTGCATTGGGATATTTCTTAGCGCAATGAAGCTTTCGGTGGCAAAGGAAATATCCTTCAATAAAAACTAGAAAATAGCTTTCAGAGAAACTTCTCTTGGATATGTGAATTCATCTCACCGAGTCACATCTTTGTCTTCACGAAGCAGTTTGCTAACACTGTTTTCGTGGATTCTGCAAAAGGATATTTGGGAGATCATTGAGGGCTATGATGAAAAAGGAAAAATACTCAGAAAGAAACTGGAAAGAAGCGTTCTGAGAACCTGCATTGCGATGTGTGAATGCAACTAACAGAGTTCCACTTTTCTCTTCAGAGATCACTTTGCTAACACAGTTCTCTTGAAATCTGCAATGGGATACTTCTTAGCACAATGAAGTTTACAAGGACAAAGGAAATATCCTCAGATAAATACGTGAAATAAGCTTTCTGTGAAATTTCTCTCTGCTATGTGACTTCACCTCACAGAGTTACACCACTATTTGGTGCAGCCATTTGCTAGCACTCTTTTTGTGGATTCTGAGAGTTGATATTTCGGATGGGTTTGAAGAGTAGAAGGATCAAGGAAATATCCTCCAAGAAAAACTGGAATGAAGCTTTCTGAGAAACGGCTTTGTGATGTGTGAATTCAGTTCACAGTGTTACACCACTCTTTCATGGAGGAGTTTGCCAGCACTAGTTTTGTGGAATCTCAGAAGTGATATCTTGGATATCGTCGAATCCCATGGTGAGTAATGAAATACCCTCAGACAAATCTGCAGAAAAGCGTTCTCAGAAACTTCTTTGTTGTGGGTGAATTCAGCTAACAGAGTGTCATCTTTGCTTTCATTAAGAAGCTTGCTAACAGTGTTTTCGCAGAATCTGCCACAAGACACAAGATGGTGCTCCGAGACCACAAATAACCTTAGCTCAAACAAGAAGGAAGCTTTCTGAGAAACTGCTTTGTGATGTGTGAATTCATCTCCCTGAGTTACACCTGTATTTCGTGGAACCATTTGCTAGCCCTGTTTTTGTGGAATCTGAGAAGAGATATTTCTTATCCCTTTCAAGACTATAGGGCAAAAGGAAATATCCTCCGATAAAAATGAGAAAGAAGCCTTCTGAGAAACTTCTTTGTGATCTGTGAATTCATCTCACAGAGTTACACCTTTCCCCTCAAGAAGCCGCTCGCTAAGACTGTTCTTGTGGAATTTGCAAAGGGATATTTGGAAGCCCATGGAGGGCAACGGTGAAAAAGAAAATATACTCAGATAAACACTGGAAAGAAGCGTTCTGAGAAACTGCATTGTGGCACGAGAATGCAACTCACAGAGTTACACTTTCCTTTCCATTGATCCGTTTGCTAACAGTGTTTTCTTGAAATCTTCATTGGGATATTTCTTAGCGCAATGAAGCTTACGGTCACAAAGGAAATATCCTCCAATAAAAACTAGAAAGTAGCTTTCTGAGAAACTTCTTTGTGATATGTGAATTCATCTCACAGAGTTACAACTTAGTCTTCATGAAGCAGTTTGCTAACTGTGGTTTCGTGGAATCTGCAAAGGGTTATTTGGGAGCACATTGAGGCCTATGGTGAAAAAGGAAATATCCTCAGATAATAACTAGAAAGAAGCTTTTTCCGAAATTGCTTTCTGACGTGTGAATTCATCACACAGAGTTTCATCTTTCCCTTCTTGGAGCAGTTTGCTAACATTGTTTTCGTGGATTCTGCAAAGGGATATTTGGGATCTCATGGAGGCGATGGTGAACAAGGAAATATCCTCAGATAGAAACTGGAAAGAAGCGTTCTGAGAACCTGCATTGTGATGTGTGAATGCAAGTCACAGAGTTACACTTTTCTCCTCAGGGATCAGTTTGCTAACACAGTTCTCTGGAAATCTGCAACAGGATACTTCTTAGCGCAATGACGCTTATGGTGACAAAGGAAATATCCTCAGATAAAAATTAGAAAAAAGCTTTCTTAGACACTTCTTTGTGATGTGTGAATTCATCTCACAGAGTTACACTTGCGTTTCATGGAGCAGTCGATTGACACTGTCTTTGAGGACCCTGAGAAGGGCTACCTTGGATGGCTTGAGGCCTATGCTGATAAAGGAAATATCCTCCAATAAAAACTAGAAGGTAGCTTTTTGAGAAACTTCCTTGTGATATGTGAATTCATCTCACAGAGTTACAATTTAGTCTTCATGAGGCAGCTTGCTAAATGTGTTTTCGTGGAATCTGCAAAGGGTTATTTGGGAGCGCATTGAGGCCTATGGTGAAAAAGGAAATATCCTCAGATAAAAACTAGAAAGAAGCTTTCTCAGAAATTGCTTTCTGATGTGTGAATTCATCACACAGAGTTTCACCTTTCCCTTCTTGAAGCAGTTTGCTAACACTCTTTTCGTGGATTCTGCAATGTGATATGTGGGGGCTCATGGAGGGCTATGGTCAAAAAGGAAATATCCTCAGATAAAAACTGGAAAGAAGCGTTCTGAGAAACTGCATTGCAATGTGGGAATACAACTCACAGAGTTCCACATATCTCTTAAGAAATCATTTTGCTAACACAGTTTTCTTGATATCTGGAAAGGGATACTTCTTAGCGCTATGGAGCTTACAGTGACAAAGGAAATATCCTCAGATAGAAATGGGAAAGGAGCTTTTGAGCAATTGCTTTCTGCTATGTGACTTCATCTCACAGAGTTACACCACTATTTCGTGCAGCCGTTTGCTAGCATTGTTTTTGTGGATTCTGAGAACTGATATTTCGGATGGGTTTGAAGAGTAGACGGACCAAGGAAATATCCTCCCAGAAAAACCGAAATGAAGCTTTCTGAGAAACGGCTTTGTGATGTGTGAATTCAGTTCACAGTGTTACACCACACTTTCATGGAGGAGTTTGCAGGCACTAGTTTTGTGGAATCTCAGAAGTGATATCTTGGATATCGTCGAATCCCATGGTGAGTAATGAAATACCCTCAGACAAATCTGCAGAAAAGCCTTCTCAGAAACTTCTTTGTTGTGGGTGAATTCAGCTAACAGAGTGTCATCTTTGCTTTCATTGAGAAGCTTGCTAACAGTGTTTTCACAGAATGTGTCACAAGAATTCACATATCACAAAGAAGTTTCTTAGAAAGCTACTTTGTAGTTTTTATTGGAGGATATTTCGTTTGTCACAGTAAGCCACATTGCACTAAGAAATATCCCATTGCAGATTACAAGAAAACACTGTTAGCAAACGTATCAATGAAGAGGAAAGCGTAACTCTGGGGTTGCATTCTCATGTCACAATGCAATTTCTCAGAATGCTTCTTTCCAGTGTTTATCTGAGGATATTTTCTTTTTCACCATAGCCCTCCATGGGCTTACAAATGTCTGCAAATTCCACAAGAACAGTCTTAGCTAACGGCTTCTTGAGGGGAAAGCTGTGACTCTGTGAGATGACTTCACAGATCACAAAGGAGTTTCTGGGAAAGTTTCTTTCTCATTTTTATCGGAGGATATTTCCTTTGGCCCTATAGTCTTCCAAGGGTTCTGAAATATCAGTCCAGAGATTCCACAGAAATAGGGCTAGTAAACAGCTCCATGAAATACAGCTGTAACTCAGTGAGCTGAAGTCACATATCACACAGCACTTTCTCAAAAAGCTTCTTTCCAGTTTTTATCTGAGAATATTTTCTTTTTCAACATAGCCCTCCATGGGCTTCCCTTTATCACTTTGCAAATTCCACAAGGACAGTCTTAGCGAACGGCTTCTTGAAGACAAACCTGCAACTCTGTGAGTTCAATTCACAGATCACAAAGCAGTTTCTCAGAAAGCTTCTTTCCAGTTTTTATCTGAGGATATTTTCTTTTTCACCAGAGCACTCCATGGGCTTCCAAATATAACTTTGCAAATTCCACAAGAACAGTCTTAGCGAATGATATCTTGAGGAGAAAGCTGTAACTGTGTGACATGAATTCACAGATCACAAAGAAGTTTCTCAGAAACTTTCTCTTTTTTATCAGAGCATATTTTCTTCGGCCCTATAGTCTTCAAAGGTTGCCGAAATATCAGTTCTCAGTTTCCACAGATATAGGGGAAGCAAACAGCTCCACGAAATACAGCTGTAACTCAGTGAGTGGAAGTCACACATCACAAAGCAGTTTCTCAGAAATCTTCTTTCCCTTTTTTATCTGAGGATATTTCCTTTGGCCCTGCAGTCTTCAAAGGGATCCAAAATATCAGCTCTCATATTCCACAGAAATAAGGCTAGGAAAAAGCTCCCCGAAATACAGCTGTAACTCAGTGAGTGGAAGTCAAACATCACAAAGCAGTTTCTCAGAAATCTTCTTTGCACTTTTTTTCTGAGGATATTTTCTTTCACACCATAGCCTTCCATGGGCTTCCAAATATCACTTTGGAAATTCCAAAAGAACAGTCGTAGTGAATGGCTTCTTGAGGGGAAAGCTGTAACTCTGTGAGACGAATTCACAGATCAAAAACTAGTTTCTCAGAAAGCCTTTTTCCAGTTTTTATCTTAGGATATTTTGTTTTTCACCATAGCCCTACATGAGCTTCCAAATATCACTTTGCAAATTCCACAAGAACAGTCATAGGGAACAGTTTCTTGAGGGGAAAGCTGTAATTCTGTGGGATGAATTCACAGATCACAAAGCAGTGTCTCAGAAAGCTTCTTTCTCATTTTTATTGGAAGATATATCCTTTGGCCCTATATTCTTCAAAGGTATCCGAAATATCAGTAGTCAGAATCCACAGAAATAGGGCTACCGAAGGGCTCCACGAAATACACCTGTAACTCAGTGAGTTGAAGTCACACATCACAAAGCAGTTTCTCAGAAAGCTTCTTTCCATTTTTTATCTGAGAATATTTTCTTTTTCACCAGAGCACTCCATGGACTTCCAAATTTCTCTTTGCAAATTTCACAAGAACAGTCTTAGCGAAAGACTTCTTGAGGGGAATGCTGTAACTCTGTGAGATGAATTCACAGATCACAAGAAAGTTTCTCAGAAAGCTTCTTTCTCCTTTTATCGTAGGATATTTCCTTTGGCCCTATAGTCTTCAAAAGGGATCCGAAATATCAGTTCTCAGATTCCACAGAAATATGGGTAGCAAACAGCTTCACAAAATACAGCTGTAACTCAGTGACTTGAAGTCACATAAAACAAAGCAGTATCTCAGAAAGCTTCTTTCCAGTTTTTACCTGAGAATATTTTCTTTTTCACTGTAGCCCTCCGTGGGCTTCCAAATATCTCTAGGCAAATTCCACAAGGACAGTCTTAGTGAATGGCTTCCTGAGGGGATAGCTGTAAATCTGTGAGATGAATTCACAGATCACAAAGCACTTTCTCAGAAAGCTTCTTTCCAGTTTTTATCTGAGGACATTTTCTTTTTCACCATTGCCCTCCATGGGCTTCCAAATATCACTTTGCAAATTCCACAAGAACAGTCTTAGCGAAAGGCTTCTTGAGGGGAACGCTGTTACCCTGTGACACGACTTCACAGATCATAAAACAGTTTCTCAGAAAGCTTCTTTCCAGTTTTTATCTGAGGATATTTTCTTTATCAGTTTAGCCTTCCAGGGGTTCCAAATATCACTTTGCAAGTTCCACAAGAACAGTCTTAGCCAGCAGTTGCTTTAGGGGAAAGTTGTAACTCAGTGAGATGAATTCACAGATCACAAAGAAGTTTCTCATAAAGCTTCTTTATCATGTTTATCGGAGGATGTTTTCTTTCACCCTATAGTCTTCCAAGGGATCCGAAATATCAGTTCTCAGATTCGACAGAAATAAGGCTAGCAAACAGTTCCATGAAATACAGCTGTAACTTAGTGAGTGGAAGTCACACATCACAAAACAGTTTCTCAGAAAGCTTCTTTCCAGTTTTCATCTAAGGATATTTTCATTTTCCCTGTAGCCCTCCATGGGCTTCCAAATATCACTTTGCAAATTCCACAGGAACAGTCTTAGTGAACGGTTTTCCGAGGAAAGCTGTAACTCTGTGAGATGAATTCACAAATCCCAAAGAAATTTTTCAGAAAGCTTCTTTCTCGTTTTTATCAGAGCATATTTCCTTTAGCCCTATAGTCTTCAAAGGGATCCGAAATATCGGTTCTCGGATTCCTCAGAAATAAGACTAGCAAAGAGCTCCACGAAATACAGCTATAACTTCATGAGTGGAAGTCACACATCACAAAGCAGTTTCTCAGAAAGCTTCTTTCCAGTTTTTATCTGAGCATATCTTCTTTTTCATTGTAGCCCTCCATGGGCTTCCAAATATGACTTCGCAAATTCCACAAGAACGGTCTTAGCGAACGGTATCTGGAGGGGAAAGCTGTAACTCTGTGAGATGAATTCACAGATTACAAAGCAGTTTCTCAGAAAGCTTCTTTCCACTTTTTATCTGAGAATATTTGCTTTTTCACCATAGCCCTTCATGGGCTTCCAAATATCACTTTGCGAATCCCACATGAACAGTCTTAGCGAACTGCTTCTTGAGGGGAAAGTGGTGACTTTGTGAGATGAATTCACAGATCAAAAAGAAGTTTCTTGAATCCTATTTTCCAGTTTTTATATGAGGACATTTTCTTTCTTACCAAAGACCTCCATGGGCTTCCAAACATCACTTTGCAAATACCTCAAGAACAGTCTTAGCGAACGGCTTCCTGAGCGGAAAGCTGTAACACTGTGAGATGAATTAACAGATCATAAAGCAGTTTCTCAGAAAGCTTCCTTCCAGTTTTTATCTGAGGATATTTTCTTTTTCACCATAGCCCTCCATGGGCTTCCAAATATCACTTTGCAAATACCAGAAGAACAGTCTTACCGAACAGCTACTTGAGGGGAAAGCTGTATGAGAGAATTCATAGATCACAAAGGAGTTTCTTAGAAACTTTTTTTCCAGTTTTTAACTGAGGATATTTTCTTTTTCACCCTAGTTCTCCTTGGGCTTCCAAATATCAGTTTGCAAGTTCCATAAAAACAGTCTTAGCGAACGGCTTCTTGAGGGGAAAGCTGTAACTCTGTGAGATGAATTCATAGATCACAAAGAAGTTTCTCAGAAAGCTTCTTTATCATTTTTGTCGGAGGATGTTTTCTTTCGCCCTATAGTCTTCATTTTAATCGGAGGATGTTTCTTTCGCCCTATGGTCTTCAAAGGGATCAGAAATATCAGTTTTCAGATTCCACAGAAATAACGCTAGCAAACAATTCCACGAAATACAGCTGTAACTCAGTGAGTGGAAGCCACACATCACAAAGAAGTTTCTCAGAAATCTTCTTTCCCGTTTTTATCTGAGGATATTTTCATTTTCCCCATAGCCGTCCTTGGGCTTCCAAATATAACTTTGCAAATTCAACAAGAACAGCCTTGGTGAAAAGCTTCTTCATGGGAAAGCTGTAACTCCGTGAGATGAATTCACAGTTCACAAAGAAGTTTCTCAGAAAGCTTAATTTTCATTTCTATTGGAGGATATATCGTTTTGCCCTATAGACTTCAAAGGGATCTGATATATCAGTTCTCAGATTCCAGAGAAATAAGGCTAGCGAACAGCTCCATGGAATACAGCTGTAACTCAGTGAGTGGAAGTCACACATCACAAAGCAGTTTCTCAGAAAACTTCTTTCCAGTTTCTATCTCAGGATATTTTCTTTTTCTGCGTAGCCCTCCATGGGCTTCCAAATATCACTTTGCAAATTCAACAAGAACAGTCTTAGCGAACGGGTTCTTGAGTGAAAAGATGTAACTCTGTGAGATGAATTCACAGATCACAAAGTGGTTTGTCAGAAAGCTTCTTTCCAGTTTTTATTTGAGGATATTTTCTTTTTCACCATCGCCCTCCATGGACTTCCAAATATAACTTTGCAAATTCAACAAGAACAGTTTTAGCCAATGGGTTCTTGAGTGAAAAGGTGTAACTCTGTGAGATGAATTCACAGATCACAAAGAAGTTTCTCAGAAGACTTCTTTCTCTTTTTTATCGGAGGATAATTCCTTTAACCCTATAGTCTTCAAAGGGGTCTGAAATATCAGTTCTCAGATTCCACAGAAATATGGCAAGCAAACAGCTCCACGAAATACAGCTGTAACTCAGTGATTTGAAGTCAAATATCACAAAGCAGTTTCTCAGAAAGCTTCTATCAGGTTTTTACCTCAAGATATTTTCTTTTTCACCATAGCCCTCCATGGGTTTCCAAATACCACTTTGCAAATTCCTAAAGAACAGTCTTAGCAAACGGCTTCTAGAGTGGAAAGCTATAACTCTGTGAGACAAATTCACAGACCACAAAGCAGTTTCTCAGAAAGATTCTTTCCAGTTTTTATCTGAGGATATTTCCTTTGGCCCTATAGTCTTCAAAGAGATCCAAAATATCAGTTCTCCGAATCCCCAGAAATAAGGCTAGCAAAGATCTCTATGAAATACAGCTGTAACTCAGTGAGTGGAAGTCACACATCACAAAGCAGTTTCTCAGAAAGCTTCTTTCCCGTTTTTATCTGAGGATATTTTCTTTTTCACCATAGCCCTCAATGGGCTTCCAAATGTCATTTGCAAATTCCACAAGAACAGTCTTAACGAATGGTTTCTTGATGGGAAATCTGTAACTCTGTGAGATGAATTCACAGATCATGAAGTTTCTCTGAAAGCTTCCTTCTCTTTTTTATCGGAGGATGTTTCCTTTGGCTGCACAGTCTTCAAAGCGATCCAAAATATCAGTTCTCAGATTCCACAGAAACAGGGCTAGCAAACAGCTCCACGAAATACAGCTGTAACTCAGTGAGTTGAAGTCACACTTCAAAAAGCACTTTCTCAGAAAGCTTCTTTCCACTTTTTATCTGAGTACATTTTCTTTTTCACCATAGTCCTCCATGGGCTTCGAAATATCACTTTGAAAATTCCATGAGAACAGTCTTAGTGAGCCCCTTCTTGAGGGAAAAGCTGTAATTCTGTGAGGTGAATTAAAAGTTCACAAAGTCGTTTCTCAGAAAGCTTCTTTCCAGTTTTTATCTGAGGATATTTTCTTTTTCACCATAGCCCTCCATGGGCTTCCAAATGTCATTTTGCAAATTTCACAAGAACAATCTTAACGAACGGCTATTTGAGGGGAAACGGTAACTCTGTGAGATGAATTCGCAGATCACAAGAAAGTTTCTCAGAAAGCTTCTTTCTCTTTTTTATCATAGGATATTTCCTTTGGCCCTCTAGTCTTCAAAGGGTTCCGATATATTAGTTCTCAGATTCCACAGAAATAGGGGCAGCAAAGAGCTTCATGTAATACAGCTGTAACTCAGTGACTTGAAGTCACACAACAGAAAGCAGCTTCTCAGAAAGCTGCTTTCCAGTTTTTACCTGAGAATATTTTCTTTTTCACCGTAGCCCTCCATGGGCTTCCAAATATCTCTTTGCAAATTCCACAAGAACAGTCTTAGCGAATGGCTTCCTGTGGGGATAGCTGTAAATCTGTGAGATGAATTCACAGATCACAAAGCAGTTTCTCAGAAAGCTTCCTTGCGATTTTTTTCTGTGCATATTTTCTTTTTCACCATTGCCCTCCATGGGCTTCCAAATATCACTTTGCAAATTTCAAAAGAACAGTCTCAACGAAAGGTTTATTGAGGGGAAAGCTGTAACCCTGTGAGATGCATTCACAGATCACAAAAAGGATTCTCAGAAAGCTTCTTTCCAATTTTGATCTGAGGATATTTTCTTTTCCACTATAGGCCTCCACTGGCTTCCAAATATCCCTTTGCAAATTCCACAAGAACAGTTTTAGCGAATGGCTTCTTGTGGCGAAAACTGCAACTCTGTGAGTTGAATTCACAGATCACAAAGAAGTGTCTCAGAAACTTTCTTTCTCTTTTATATCGGAGGATATTTTCATTGGTGCTACAGTCTTCAAAGGGTTCCGAAGTACCAGTTCTCATATTCCACAGAAACAAAGTTAGCAAACAGCTCCACGAAATACAGCTGAAACTCAGTTAGTTGAAGTCACACATCACAATGTAGTTTCTCAGAAAGCTTCTTTCCAATTTTTATCTGAGGATATTTTCTTTTTCAGCATAGCCCTCCATGGGCTTCCAAATATCACTTTGCAAATTCCTAAAGAACAGTCTTAGCAAACGTCTTCTAGAGGGGAAAGCTGTAACTCTGTGACACGAATTCACAGATCACGAAGCAGTTTCTCAGAAAGATTCTTTCCAGTTTTTATCATAGGATATTTCCTTTGGCCCTGTAGTCTTCAAAGGGTTCTGAAATATGAGTTCTCAGATTCCACAGATATAGGGCTAGCAAACAGCTCCACGATATACAGCTGTAACACAGTGAGCAGAAGTCACATATAACAAAGCAGTTTCTCAAAAAGCTTCTTTTCAGTTTTTACATGAGTATATTTTCTTTTTCACCATAGCCCTACATGGGCTTCCAAATATCACTTTGCAAATTCCACAAGAACAGTCTTGGTGAACGGCTTCTTGAGTGGAAAGCTGTAACTCTGTGAGATGAATTCACAGATCACAAAAAGGTTTCTTAGAAAGCTTCTCTCTCTTTTTAATCGGATGATATTTCCTTTGGCCTAATAGTCTTCAAAGTGACCCGAAATATCAGCTCTCGGATTCCACAGCAATAAGGCTAGCATACAGCTCCACGAAATAGAGCTGTAACTCAGTGATTGGAAGTCACACATCACAAAGCAGTTTCCCAGAAAGCTTCTTTTTGCTTTTTACCTGATCATATTTCCCTTATCACTGTAGGCTTCAATGCACACCCAAACATCCTATTGCAGATTCCACGAAAAAGGTGTTAGGAAACTTCAACACGAAAAGAAATTTGTAACTCTGTGAGATGAATTCACACCCGACAAGAGGTTTCTCAGAAAGCTTCTTTCTTGTTTTTAACTGAGGATATTTCCTTTGTCACTATATGCTTCAAAGCACTCCCAAATATTCCATAGCAGATCCCAAGAAAACAGTGTTAACAAACTGCTCTATGACAGGAACAATGTAACTTTGTGAGGTGAATTCACACATCAATAAGCAGTTTCTAAGAAAACTTCTTTCTAGTTTTTATGGGAGGATATTTACTTTATCACCATAGTTTTCAATGCCATCCAAAATATGCCTTCTCAGATTCCCTTAAATGAATACTACCAAACTGCTACATGAAGAGGATCGTGTGGAACAGTTAGATGAATTCACACATCACAAAGCTGTTTCTCAGAAAGCTTCTTTCTAGTTTTTATCAGAGAATATTTCCTTTGTCACCATAGACCTCAAAGTAATCCCGAATATCCCATTGCAGAAGATTTCTGGGAAACTGCTTTGTGATGTGTGAATTAATCTCCCACAGTTACACCTTTCTTTTCATTGAGCACTTTACTAACACTATTTTTGTGGTATCCACGAAGGTATATATGTGAGCACATTGAGGCCTATTCAGGTGAAAAAGGAACTTTTCTCAGATAAAAACTGGAAAGAAGCTGTCTGAGAAACTTCTTTGTGATGTGTGAATTCATGTCACAGAGTTCCACTGTTCTTTTCTTTGAGCAGTTTCCTAACACTGTTTTCTTGGGATCTTTCATGGGGTATTTGGGAGTGAATTGAAGCTCACGGTGATAAAGGAACTATCGTCATATAAAAACTAGAAAGAAGCTTTCTGAGAAACTGGTTTGTGATGTATGAATTTGTCACACAGAGTTACACGTTTCTTTTCTTGGAGTCGTTTGCTACCATCGTTCTCATGGAATCTGCAACAGTATCCATGGGATCGCCTTGAGGCCTATGATGACAAGGGAAATATCCTCAGATAAAAACCAAAAGGAGGCTTTGTGAGAAATTGCTTTGTGATATGTGAATTCATCTCACAGAGTTAAACTGTTCTTTTCACTGAGTAGTTTGCTAACACTGTTTTCTTGGAATCTGCCATGGGATATTTGGGAGTGCATTGAAGCCTATGGTGATAAAGTAAATATCCTCAGATAAAAACAAGAAAGAAGCCCTCTGAGAAACTTCTTTGTAATGTGTGAATTCATCTCACAGAAATGCACCTGTATTTTCATGGAGCAGTTTGCTAACACTGTTTTCGTGGAATCTACAAGAAGAAATTTGGGAGCATATTATGCCTATGGTGGAAAAGGAAATATCCTTCGATGAAAACTAGAAAGAAGCTTTCTGAGAAACTGCTCTGTGATGTGTGAATGCATCTCAAAATGTTACACTATTATTTTCATGGAGCAGTTTGCTAAGACTGTTTTCCTGGAAATGGCAGAAGGATATTGGGAGCACGTTGAAGCCTATTATAACAAAGGAAATATCCTCAGATAGCAACTAGAAAGAAGCTTTCTGAGAAACTACTTTGTGATGTGTGAATTCATCTCACAGAGTTACAAGATTCTCTTCATGGAGCAGTTTGGTTGCACTGCTTTTGGGGAATCTGAGAAGGGATATTTTGGATTGCAATGAAGCCTATGGTGACAAAGGAAATATCCTCTGATAAAAACTAGAAGGATCCCTCTGAGAAACTTCTTTGTGATGTGTGATTTCATCTCACAGAGTTACACCTTTCTATTCATTGAGCAGTTTTCTAACATTGTTTTCATGGAATCTGCAAAGGGATATGTGAGAGTGCACTGAGGCCTATGATGACAAAGGAAATATCCTCAGATAAAAACGAGAAAGAAGATTTCTGAGAAACTGCTTTGTGGTGTGTGAATTCATCTCACATATTTACACCGTCCTTTTCATTGAGAAGTTTTTTAGCACGTTTTTCTTTGATTCTGCAATGGGAAATTCAGGATTGCTTTGAGGTCTATGGTGTAAAAGAAAATATTCTCTGATAAAAACTAGAATGAAGCTTTCTGAGAAATAGCTTTGTGATGTGTGAATTCATCTCACTGAGTTTCAAGATTCTTGTCAGGGAGCAGTTTGGTAGCACTCTTTTTCAGGAATCTGAGAAGGGATATTTTGGATCACATTGAAGACTATGGTGACAAAGGAAATATCCTCCCACAATAACTAGAAAGAAGCATTCTGAGAAACTGTTTTGTGCTGTGTGAATTCATCTCACAAGTTACCTTGTTCTTTTCACTGAGCAGTTTGCTAACACTGTTTTCTTGGGATCTGTTATGGAGTATGTGGGAGCACATTGAAGCGTATGGTGACAAAGGAAATATCCTGAGTTAAAAACAAGAAATAAGCTTTCTGAGAAACCGGTTTGTACTGTGTTAATTCATCCCACAGAGTTACACATTTCTTTTCATGTTGAAGTTTCCTAACACCATTTTCGCGGAATCTGCAATAGGATGTTTGGGTGTGCATTGATGTCTACGGTGACGAGGGAAATTTGATCAGGTAAAAACCAAAAACAAGCTCTCTGGAAAACTGCTTTGTGATGTGAGAATTCATCACCCACAGTTACACCTTTCTTTTCATTGAGCAGTTTGCTAACACTACTTTTGTGGAATCTGCGAATTTATATTCGTGAGCACATTAAGGCCTATTCAGGTGAAAAAGGAACTATCTTCAGATAAAAACTAGAAAGAAACTGTCTTAGAAACCGCTTTATGATGTGTGAATTCGTGTCAGAGAGTTACACTGATCTTTTCATTCAGCAGTTTCCCAACACTGTTTTCTTGGGATCTGCGATGGGATATTTTGGAGCACATTGAAGCTCACAGTGACAAAGGAAATATCCTCACATAAAAACTAGAAAGAAGGTTTCTGAGAAATTGGCTTGTGATGTGTAAATTCATCTCACAGAGTCACACATTTCTTTTCATGGAGTGGCTTGCTGACAACCTTCTCGTGGTATCTGCAACAGGATCTATGGGAGCACCTTGAAACCTATGATGACTAGGGAATTAACCTCAAATAAAAATCAAAAAGAGGCTTTCTGAGGAATTGCTTTGTGACTTGTGAATTCATCTCACAGAGTTATGCTGTTCTTTGCATTGAGCAGTTTGCTCACACTGTTTTCTTGGAATCTGCAATGGGATATTTGATAGCGCATTGAAGCATATGGTGACAAAGGAAGTATACTCAGATAAAAACTAGAAAGAAGCCTTCTGAGAAACTTCTTTGAAATGTGTGAATTCATCTCACAGAGATACACGTGTCTTTACATGGAGCAGTTTGCTAAGACTGTTTTCGTGGAATCTGCAAGAGGAAATTTGGGAGCGTATTAAGCCTATTGTGAAAACAGAAATATCCTACGATGATAACTAGAAAGAAGCTTTCAGAGAAACTGCTTTCTGCTGTGTGAATGCATCTCAAATAGTTACACCATTATTTTAATGGAGCAGTTTGCTAACACTGTTTTCCTGGAATCAGCAGTAGGATATTGGAAACACATTGAAGCCTATGGTGACAAAGGTAGTATCCTCAGATAATAGCTAGAAAGAAGCTTTCTGAGAAACTACTTTGTGGTGTGTGAATTCATCTCACAGAGTTACAAGATTGCCTTCATGGAGCAGTTTGGTAGCACTGCTTTTGGGGAATCTGAGAAGGGATATTTTGGATCGCAATGAAGCCTAATGGTGACAAAGGAAATATCCTCTGATAAAAATTGGAAGGAATTTTTCTGAGAATGTTTTTTGTGATGTGTGAAACTATCTCACAGAGTTACACGTTCCTATTCATGGAGCAGTTTGCTAACGTGGTTTTCGTGGAATCTGCAAAGGGATATTTGAGAGTGCATTGAGGCCTACGATGACAAAGGAAATATCCTCAGATAAAAACGAGAAAGAAGCTTTCTGAGAAACTGCTCTGTGATTTGTGAATTCATCTCACACAGTTACACCATTCTTTTCACTGAGCAGTTTGTTAACACGTTTTTCTTGGAATCTGCAAAGGGATATTTGGGAATGCTTTGAGGCCTATTTGAAAAATGAAACATTCTCAGATAAACCTCCAAAGTAGCTTCCTGAGAAACATCTTTCTGATGTGTGAATTTATCTCATAGATGTACACCTTTCTTTTCATTGAGCAGCTTGCTAACACTATTTTCTTGGAATCTGCAATGGTATGTTCGTGAGCCCATTGAGCCCTATGGTGTCAAAGGAAATATCCTCAGTTAAAAACAAGAAAGAAGCTTTCTGAGAAACGTGTTTGTGCTTTGTAAATTCATCTCACAGTTACACATTTCTTTTCATATAGCAGTTTTCTAACACCATTTTCATCGATTCAGCAATAGGATATTTGGGAGCGCTTTGAAGCCTATAGTGACAAAGGACATATCCTCAGATAACAACTAGACAGAAGCTTTCTTAGAAGCTGCACTGTGATGTGTATATTCATCTCACAAAGGTACATTTTTCTTTTCCCTGAGCAGTTTGCTAACACTGTTTTCTTGGGATCTGCAATGGAACATTTGGGAGCACTTTGAAGTGTATTTTGACAAAGGAAATATCCTCAGTTCAAAACAAGAAACTTTTGGGGAAACTTCTTTGTCATGTGTGTATTCATCTCACAGAGTAACACATTTCTTTTCAGGTTGAAGTTTCCTAATACCTTTTTCATGGAATCTGGAGTAGGATATTTGGGAGTGCATTGAAGCCTATGGTCACAAGGGAAATATGATCAGCTCAAAACCAAAAAGAAGCTTTCTGGGAAACTGCTTTGTGATGTGTGTATTCATTTCCCACAGTTACACCTTTCTGTTCATTGAGCAGTTTGCTAACACTGTTTGTGTGGATTCTGCAAAGGTATTTTTGTGAGTGCATTGAGGCCTATTCAGGTAAAAAACGAACCATCCTCAGATAAAAATTAGAAAGAAGAGGTCTGAGAAACTGCTCTGTGATGTGTGATTTCATCTCGCAGAGTTACACTGTTCTTTTCATTGAGCAGTTTCCTAACACTGTTTTCTTGGGATCTGCAATGGGATATTTGGGATCTCTTTGAGGCCTATGGTGAAAAAGGAAATAATCTCTGATAAAAACTAGAAAGAAGCTTTCTGAGAAACAGCTTTGTGATGTGTGAATGCATCTTACTGAGTTACACGATTCTTTTCATGGAGCAGTTTGGTAGCACTCTTTTTCGGGAATCTGAGATGGGATATTTTGTTTCGCATTCAAGACTATGGTGACAAAGGAAATATCCTCACATAAAAACTAGAAAGAAGCTTTCTCAGAAACTACTAACTGATGTGTGAATTCACCTCAAAAAGTTACATTGTTCCTGTCATAGAGCAGTTTGCTAACACTGTTTTCTTTGGATCTGCAATGGAATATTTGGGAGCGCTTTGAAGCATATGGTGACAAAGGAAATATCCTCATTAAAACAAGAAAGAAACTTTCTGAGAAACCTCTTTGTCATGTGTGAATTCATCTTACAGAATTACACACTTCTTTTCGTGCTGAAGTTTCCTAACATCGTTTTTGTGGAATCTGCAATAGGATATTTGGGTGCGCATTGAAGTCTACGTTGATATATGAAATACGATCAGGTAGAAAATAAAAGGAAGCTTTCTCGGAAACTGCTTTGTGATGTGTGAATTCCTCTCCCACAGTTACTCCTTTCTTTCGTTGAGCAGTTTGCTAACACTATTTTTGTGGAATGTGCAAAGGTATAGTCATGAGCGCATTGAGGCCTATTCAGGTGAAAGAGAAACTATCCTCAGATAAAAACTAGAAAGAAGCTCTCTGAGAAACTGCTTTGTGATGTGTGAATTCATGTCAGAGAGTTACACTGTTCTATTCATTGAGCAGTTTCCTATCACCAGTTTCTTGGGATCTGCAATGGTTTATTTTGAGCACATTGAAGCTCACGGTGACAAAGGAAATATCCTCATATAAAAACTAGAAAGAAGCTTTCTGAGAAACTGCTTTGTGATGTATGAATTCATCTTGCAGAGTTACATATTGCTTTTCATGGAGTAGTTTGCTAACAACGTTCTCGTGGAAACTGCAACAGGATCTAGGGAGCACCTTGAAGCCTATGATGATAAGGGAAATATCCTCAGATAAAAACCAAAAAGTGGCTTTCTGAGAAATTGCTTTGTGATGTGTGAATTCATCTCACAGAGTTACACTGTTCTTTTCACTGAGCAGTTTGCTAACACTGTTTTCTTAGAATCTGCAATGGGATATTTGGGAGCGCATTGAAGCCTATGGTGGCAAAGGATATATCCTCAGATTAAAACTAGAAAGAAGTCCTTTAAGAAACTTCTTTATAATGTGTGAATTCATCTCACAGAGATACACCTGTCTTTTTATGGAGCAATTTACTAACACTGTTTTCGTGGAATCTGCAAGAGGAAATTTAGGAGCATATTACGCCTACTGTGAAAAAGGAAGTATCCTCTGAAGAATATTACAGAGAAACTTTCTGAGAAACGGCTTTGTGATGTGTGAATGTGTCTCAAAGAGTTTCACCATTATTTTCATGGAGCAGTTTGCTAACACTGTTTTCCTGAAGTCGGCAGTAGGATATTGGGAGCACATGGAAGCCTATGGTGACAAAGAAAATATCCTCAGATAACAACTAGAGAAAAGCTTTCTGAGAAACTGCTTTGTGATGTGTGAATTCATCTCACAGAGTTACAGGATTCTCTTCATGGAACAGTTTGGATGCACTGCTTTTGGGGAATCTGAGAAGGGATATTTTGGGTCACAATGAAGCCTATGGTGACAAAGGAAATATCCTCCAACAAAAACTAGAAAGAAACTTTCTGAGAAACTACTTTGTGATGTGTGAAATCATCTCACAGAGTTACTTGCTTCTATTCATGGAGCAGTTTGCTAACATTGTGTTCCTGGAATCTGCAAAGGGATATTTGAGAGTGAATTGAGGCCTATGGTGACAACGAATATATCCTCAGATAAAAACTAGAAAGAAACTTTCTGAGAAACTGCTTTGTCATGTGTCAACTCATCTCACAGAGTTTCACCATTGCTTTTATTGAGCAGCTTGTTTACACGTTTTTCTTGGAATCTTCAATGGGATTTTTGTGATCGCTTTGAGGCCTATGGTGACAAAGGAAATATCCTCCCACAAAAACTAGAAAGAAGCTTGCTGAGAAACAGCCTTGTGATGTGTGAATTCATCTCACTGAGTTACTTGATTTTTTTCAGGGAGCAATTTCGTAGCACCCTTTTTCACAATCTGAGAAGGGATATTTTGGATCACATTGAATACTATGCCTGCAAAGGAAATATCCTCCCTTAAAGAGAAGTTTTCTCAGAAACTGCTTTGTGATGTGTGAATTCATCTCACAATGCTACATTGCTCTTTTCATTGAGCAGTTTGCTAACACTGTTTTCTTGAGATCTGCAATGGAATACTTGGGAGTGGTTTGAAGCATATGGTGCCAAAGGAAATATCCTCAGTTAAAAACAAGAAATAAGCTTTCTGAGAACCAGGTTTGCAGTGTGTTAATTCATCTCACAGAGTTACACATTTCTTTTCATGTTGAAGTTTCCTAACACCGTTTTCGTGGAATCTGCAAGAAGATATTTGGTAGCGCATTGAAGCTCAAGGTGACAAAGGAAATATCCTCATAAAACCAGAAAAAAGCTTTCTGAGAAACTGGTTTGTGATGTATGAATTCAACTCACAGAGCTACATATTTCTTCTCATGGGTAGTTTGCCAACAACATTCTCCTGGAATTTGCAACAGGATCTTTGGGAGTGCCTTGAAGCCTATGATGACAAGGGAAATATCTTCAGATAAAAACCAAAAACAGGCTTTCTGAGAAATTGCTTTGTGATGTGTGAATTCATCTCACAGAGTTACCCTGTTCTTTCCACTGAGCAGTTTGCTAACACTGTTTTCTGGGAATCTGCATTGGGATATGTGGGAGTTCATTGAAGTCTATGGTGACAAAGGAATTATCCTCAGATAAAAACTAGAAAGAAGCCCTCTGAGAAATTTCTTTGTGATATGTGAATTCATCTCACAGAAATACACCTGTCTTTTCAAGGAGGAGTTTGGTAATACTGTTTTCGTGAAATCTGGAAAGGCATATATGGGAGCACATTGAGGCCTAGGAAATATCCTCAGATGAAAACAACAAAGAAGAATTCTGAGAGATAATCTTTCTGTGAACTCATCTCACAGAGTTACACTGCTGTTTTCACTGAGCAGTTTGATAGATAACACTATTTTCCTGGAATCTGCAATGGGATATCTGGGAATGCTTTGAAGCCTATGTTGGCAAATTACATATCCTCAGATGAAAACCAAAAAGAAGCTTTCTGTGAAACTGCTTTGTGATGTGTGAATTCATCTCACAGATTTACACATTTCTTTTAATGTAGCAGTTTGCTAACACTATTTTTGTGGAATCTGCAAAGGACTGTTTGCGAATGCAATGTGGCAAATGGTGAAAAAGGAAATATCCTCACAGAAAAACTAGAAAGAAGCTTTCTGAGAAGTTTCTTTGTGATTTATGAATTCATTTCACAGAGTTACACGATTTCTTTCATGGAGGAGTTTGGTAGACCTGTTCTTGGGGAATCTGAGGTGGCATATTTGGATCACATTGAAGCCTGTGGTGAGAAAGGAAATATCCTCAGATAAAATCTACAAAGAAAGTTTCTGAGAAACTTATTTGTGATGTGTGAATTCATCTCACAGTGTTACACCATTCTTTTCATTGAGAAGTTTGCTAACACTTTTTTCATGGAATCTGGGATGTGATATTCTGGAGCGCATTGAGGAATATGATTAATAAGGAAATATCGTCAGATAAAAACTAGAAACAAGCTTTCTGAGAAACTACTTTGTGATTTGTGAATTCATCTCCCAGAGTTACACCATTCTTTTTATGGAGCAGTTTGAGAGCACTGTTTTTGGGGAATCTGAGAAGGGATATTTTGGACTACATAGAAGCCTAAGGTGACAAAGAAAATATCATCAGGTAAAAATTAGAAAGAAAGTTGTTGAGAAACTGCTTTGTGATGTGTGAAATCATCTCAAAGAGTTACACTTTTCTTTTCATGGAGCAGTTTGATAACACTGTTTTCATGGAATCTACAATAGCGTATTTGGGAGGGTATTGAAATCTTTGGTGACAAAGGAAATATCTTCAGATAAAAACCAAAAAGAAACTTTCTGTGAAACTGTTTTGTGATGTGTGAATTCACCTCACCAAGTAACACTGCTCTTTTCATTGAGAAGTTTGCTAACACTTTTTTTGTTTAATCTGCAATGGGATATTCGGGAGCACATTGAGGAATATGGTGAAAAAGGAAATAACATCAGTTAAAAACTCAAAAGAGGCTTTCAGAGAAACTCCTTTGTGAGGTGCGCATTCGTCTCATAGGGCAAAACGTTTCTGTTGAGGGAGCACTTTGGCATCACACTATTTGTGTTGTCTGAAAAGGAATATCTGAGAGTGCATTGAAGCCTATGGTGGCAAATGAAATATCTTCAGACAACAACCAACAAGAAGTTTTCTGAAAAACTGCTTTCTTATGTTGAATTCATCTCACAGATTTACACCTTGCTTTCCATGGAGCAGTTTGCTAACACTATTTTCATGGAATCTGCAATGGAATACTCACAAATGCATTGAGGCAAATGGTGAAAAAGGAAATATCCTTAGATAAAAACTAGAAGGAAGCTTTCTGACAAACTGCTTTGTGATTTGTGAATACAACTCACAGAGTTACATGATTCTTTTCATGGAGCAGATTGATAGCACTCTTTTTGTGGAATCTGAGAAGGGATAATTTTAATCGCATTGAAGACTATGGTGACAAAGGATATATCCTCAGATAAAATCTAGACAGAAACTTCCTTGTGATGTGGGAATTCATCTCACAGAGTTATATCGTTCTTTTCATTGAGAAGTTTGCTAACACTTTTTTCATGGAATCTGCGATGGGATATTATGGAGCACATTGAGGCCAGTGGTGAAAAAGGAAATATCTTCAGATAAAAACTAGAAAGAAGCTTTCAGAGAAACTGCTTTGTGATGTGTGAATTCAACTCACAGAGTTACACCATTCTTTTCATGGCGCAGTTTTGTAGCACTGTTTTTGGGGAATCTGAGAAGGGATATTTTGGATCACGATGAAGCCTATGGTGACAAAATACATATCTTCTGATAAAAACATGAAAGAACCCTTCTGAGAAAGTTCTTTGTGATGTGTGAATTCATCTCACAGAGTTACACCTTTCTTTTCATGGAGCAGTTTGCAAACACTCTTTTTGGGTAATCTGGAAAGTGATGTTTGGGAGCGCATTGAGGCCTATGGTGTAAAAGGAAATATCCTCAGATAAAACTGGAAAGAATCTTTCCTAGAAACTAATTTTAGATGGGTGAATTCATCTCACAGTGATACACTGTTGTTTTCATTGAGCAGTTTGATAACACTGTTTTCGTGGAATCTGCAATAGGATATTTGAGAGTGCATTGAAGGCTATGCCGACAAAAGATATATCCTCAGATAAAAACCAAAAAGGACATTCTGAAAAACTGATTTGTGTTTTGTGTGAATTCATCTAACACATTTACACTGTTCTTTACACTGAGCAGTTTGTTAACACTTTCTTGGAATCAGCAATGGGATATTTTGGAGCTCATTTAAACTTACGGTAACAAACGAAATATACTCAGACAAAAATAAGAAAGAAGGTTTCTGAGAAACTGCTTTGTGATTTTTGAATTCATCTCAGAGAGTTCCACCTTTGTGTTCATGGAATAGTTTGGTAGCACTGTTTTTGGGGAATCTGTGAAGGGATATTTTATATCACATTGAAGCCTATGGTAATGAAGGATATATAATCAGATAAAAACTAGAAAGAAGGTTTCTCAGAAACTTCTTTGTGATGTGTAAATTCATCTCACAGAGTTACAACTTTCTTTTCACGGAACAGCTTGCTAACACTGTTTTCATGGAATTTGTAAAGGGATATTTGGGAGTGCATTGAGGACTACATCTAAAAAGCATATATACTCAGAAAAAACTAGAAAGAAGCTTTCTGAGAAACTGCCTTGTGATTTGTGAATTCATCTCACAGAGTTACACAGCTCTTTTCATGGAGCAGTTTGGAGCCATGTTTTCTGGGGAATCTGAGAAAGGATATTTTGGATCACATTGAAGCCCATGGTGACAAAGGACATAATCTCATACAAAAAGTAGAAAGAAGCTTTTTGAGAAAGTTCTTTGCGATGTATGAATTAATCTCACATTATTATACCTTTCTTTTCATGCAGTAGTTTGCTAACAATGTTTTCGTGGAATCTGCAACGTGATATTTGTGAGCGCATTGAGGCCTATGGTGACAAAGGAAATATCCTCAGATTAAACCAAAAAGAAGCTTTCTGAGAAACTGCTTTATGATGTGTGAATTCACCTCACAGAGTTGCAACTTTTTTTTTCATGGGGCAGTTTGCTAACACTGTTTTCGAGGAATCTTCAAAGGGATACTTGAGAGCACATTGAGGTCTATGGTGTAAAAGCACATATCCTCAGATAAAAACTAGAAAGAAAGTTTCTGAGAAACTGCTTTGTGATGTGTGGGTTCATTGTACAGAGTTACTCTGTTTTTTTCATTGAGCGGTTTGCTAACCCTGTTTTCTTGGAATCTGCAATGGGATATTTTGGAGTGCATTTTAAGCTTATGGTGGCAACGGAAACACTCTCATATAAAAACTAGAAAGAAGCTTTCTGAGAAACCATTTAGTCATGTGTTAATTCATATCCCTGAGTTACATGATTCTTTTCATGGATCAGTTTTGTAGCACTCTTTTTGAGGAATCTGAGAAGAGATATTTTGGATCACGTTGAAGCCTATGGTGGCAAAGGAAATATCCTCAGATAAAAACAAAAAGAAACTTTCTGAGTATCTGTTGTGAGATGTGTGAATTCATCTCACAGGGAAACACTGTTCTTTTCATGGAGCAGTTTGCTAACACAATTTTCTTGATATGTGCAATGGGAAATTTCAGAGTGCATTGAACCTTATGGTGAAAAAGGAAATATCCTCACACAAAATCTAGTAAAAACTTTCTGAGAAACTTCTTAGTGATTTGTAAATTCATCTCATGGAGTTACACCTTTCTTTTCAGGGAGCAGTTTGGTAGCACTCTTCTTGGGGAATCTGAAAAGGGTTATTTTGCATCACAAGGAAGCCTATGGTGACAAGGGAAATATCCTCAGATAAAAACTAGAAAGAAGCTTTCTGAGCAACTTCTTTGTTTTGAGTGTATGCATTTTACAGAGTAGCACCATTCTTTTCATGGAGCAGTTTCCTAATACTGTTTTCGTGGAATCTACAAATGGATATTTATTAGTGAGTTGAGGCTTATGGTGACAAAGGAAATATCTTACCTTAAAAACCGAAAGAAGCTTTCTGAGAAACTGCTTTGTGATGTCTGATTCATCTCAAAGTGTTACAATGTTCTTTTCATTCAGCAATTTGCTAACACTGTTTTCTTGGAATCTGCAATGGAATATTTCGGAGTGCATTGAAGCTTATGGTGACAAATGAAATATCCTCATATAAATACCAGAAAGAAACCTTCTGAGAAACTGTTTTGTGATGTGTTAATTCATCTCACAGAATTACATGATTCTTTTCATATGTCAGTTTGGTAGCAATGTTTTTGAGGAATCTGAGAAGGGATATTTTGGATTGCATTTCAGCCTCTCATGGCAAAGGAAATATCCACAGATAAAAACTAGAAAGAAGTTTTCTGAGAAAGTTCTTTGTGATATGTGAATTCATCTCATAGAGTTCCACCTTTCTTTTCATGGAGTAGTTTGCAAACACTGTTTTCTTGGAATCTGCAATGGGATATTTCAGAACGCAGTGAAAGTTACTGTGACAAAGGAAATATAATCCTATAAAAACAAAATGGAAGATTTCTG